>NW_014579789.1:33846-34872 GCF_000485595.1 Priapulus caudatus
ATGTGTGGATGTGTGGATGTGTGGATGTGTGGATGTGTAGATGTGTTGAAAAGCGGGGTATAGAAGGAATAGGAAGGAAAGAACGGGAGCGCGGGCAAAGCTGGACCGTGCCACGGGAAGGATGGAAGCCGAGTTCGCTTGTCCCTGCGCATTTGCTGTCAACAAGCCCATAAAGTTATCTAATTGGGCCGAGCATCGCACGCGAGCGCCACGTATTAATGGTGTTATATTGGTGGCCTCCACCGTGCGGCGAGACTGAAGCAGACCCCCGAGAAATTATCAAAGTGCGCGCTACGTGTGGAGAAGCTAGGTGTAGAGAAGCTACGGGTGGAGAAGCTAGGTGTAGAGAAGCTACGCTTTCTTACACCTGCCGCTTCCCTACATCTGCAATCGGTAAATTGAGCAGTTCTGCCCATTGCACGACGGGTTTCACTACCTAGATAGCTAGACATTTTCTTGAAGTGCTCGTACACAATTTTTGGATACTCGGCGTGCTTTGTTTCCTGTAAAAAAACTTTTTAACTTTTTTGTTGACATCACTGTACATCAGTGTACATCAGTGTAGTACATATGGCGTGCGATAAATGGCGCAACAAGGCTTTATGCATAGCATTTCCCTACGACTTTCCCGGCAGACCCGTCGGCCGGCTATAACCTAGACTCGTACCTGGTCGACAGTTGTGCTACTACTACTAAGTACTAGTGTAGTGGCCTTAGGGGTAGCGACTACAGTACGACAGGCGTTATATAGTTAACGCGTGTCCTAGATGTTTGGATTCAGTGTTCGCTCCTGCCGGTATATTAGGCAGGACGGTGATGCTCGTAGCAAATAACAGGTAGTACCAGTGGAACAGAACACAGTTAGATTCGGTTAACTGTACAGTTATAATTTTATTGCTTTCTACTAGTTTACAAATAAATTCCCTGCATTCGTATATGCAGCGGATCCTATATCTAACTCGTCTAATATTACAGCATTAACGCGTCGCCGGCTTCGTCTTCCTCTCTCCTTTTCGTCCTTGCTTC
>NW_014579789.1:35037-38973 GCF_000485595.1 Priapulus caudatus
CGCTTTCTTACACCTGCCGCTTCCCTACACTTGCCCCGGGGTTCCAAAACGTTAGGAGCCGCAACTTGTGGCGAGTAACGTTGCGCCATCACGTACGGAACGCAGTGATGGTGCAACGGTGTCGTAGTAGGCCGAAGCAGGTCGCAGTAGGCGGTAGTACACGAAGGTGTAGGAGGTGATGCGGTACGGTACAATACGTTTCAGTAACTTTTTTTTTTCTTCTAAATGTCAGCACTATATTTATGTGCTGCGCGATCGGCCCGACGCCATTACAACAGGCGCGGCAATACACGAGACGTACGAGGACGAGTACGTCGAAAGAACAATAGGGGAATACATTAAGCCCTAAATAGGGGAATACGGCAATAGATAAACACCTTGTTACGGTAATACGGTAATACGTTACATTAATACATCAACACACCAATACATTAATAGATCCATACATTACATCAATACATCAATATACATGAATCGTCATTCCACGGTCTGGGCGGGACTGGGACGCCGGTGCGCCAGTCCTTCTTTTCTATTGGCTAGTCGTAGTCGCAGTGGCGTGATCGTCGGCCGCGCTGCCGCGGCTAAGTACTGTGCCCTCATGAGCTCCAGGGGCGTGCGGCGTCGTGCCGGGATGCCAGCTGCAGCGACGGTCGGGGTCGTGCGCCAGGCCGTAGGGGTAGTGGTCGTAGCAGCAGCAGCAGCCAGCGCCCAGGCGATGGGGGGCCTGCTGGCGGGGCCACTAGACGTAGAGGCGTCGGGGTCCTGCGATGTGGTGGCAGCGGTGGTCGGGCGCAGCGGCGGTTGGAGATCTGCAGTTGCACGTGGCGCTGCGTTGGTGGATGCCATCGTTCTGGGTAAATGCTTGCTACGAGGTAGACATGTAGATTACCGGCGCGCTAGGACCGTACGCGTGCGTCGTGAAATGCGCGATGCATGATGTTGCGTCGACAGTCCATGATAGATAACACAGATAGGATAACACGAACACAGTATTGGTACGCTACTCTTCGTTCGTTCTATTATACCACCGGATATTCTCTTAACAGTGTAAATGCACACAGCTCCACGAAATTACACAGATGACAACGCACAAACAGAATACCGTATATCAGTAACCTCGTACCGTAAGACGTGGATCGCGAAGTGGCTCGGCAGAGGTGAAGGTGGAAAGTGAAAGGTGGAAGGTAACGGTGGAAAAGCGGGGTATACAAGGAATAGGAAGGAAAGAACGGGAGCGCGGGCAAAGCTGGACCGTGCCACGGGAAGGATGGAAGCCGAGTTCCTTTGTCCCTGCGCATTTGCTGTCAACAAGCCCATAAAGTTATCTAATTGGGCCGAGCATCGCACGCGAGCGCCACGTATTAATGGTGTTATATTGGTGGCCTCCACCGCGCGGCGAGGCTGAATCAGACCCCCGGGAAATTATCAAAGTGCGCGCTACGTATGGAGAAGCTAGGTGTAGCGAAGCTGCGGGTGGAGACGCTAGGTGTAGAGAAGCTACGCTTTCTTACACCTGCCGCTTCCCTACAGGTAATCCGAAAACGAGTTAGGATGTCGAAGCTGGGGGTCAAAGGTCAAAAGGTGTAAAAGAAGGGGGAACATTCCCTCCTTAACTTAAGGTATAGACCCTTTTTAATTATTATTCATGACCTGGGGTCACGCACGAAAACGAGGCTGAGCTAGGCAAATTTGTAAACAATGGCTGCTCAGGCAGGCACGCACAGAGGGGGTACACGCACGTACACGCGGGTACACGCACGTACACGCACGTACACGCGGGTACACGGAGATACACGCACGTACACGCACGTACACGCAGATACACGCACGTACACGTACACGCAGATACACGCACGTACACGCACGTACACGCAGATACACGCACGTACACGTACGTACACGAAGATACACGCACGTACACGTACACGAAGATACACGCACGTACACGCGGGTACACGGAAATACACGCACGTACACGCAGATACACGCACGTACACGTACACGGAGATACACGCACGTACACGCGGTTACACGGAGATACACGCACGTACACGCAAGTATACACACGTACACGCAGATACACGCAAGTATACACACGTACACGCAGATACACGCACGTACACGTACACGCAGCTAGATACACGCACGTACACGCGGGTACATGGAGATACACGCACGTACACGCGGTACACGCACGTACACGCACGTACACGCGGGTACACGCACGTACATGCGGGTACACGCACGTACACGCAGCGGACTACCGGGACACGCACGTACATCGCGGGTGACCCGCAACGTGCACGCAGAATACACGCCGCACAGTGCAGCACGTACACGCGGGTTACAGCGCACGTACACGGCAGACAGGTGGGGCGCAAAGTGAACCATGTGCAGTGCCTAGATAACGAGGGGGGGCGCGGGCGCACGTACATGGGGCGCGGTACAGCAGAGTTATTCATTCTTTCTTCTTATCATTTCTTCTGTATCACGGAGATACACGCACGTAGCAATCGGCACGTACAACGTCATTTCTGTGGTGGTTCCGTTTGGATGTACGACGGGAGTATACAGCGACGCACGTACCACGCGTACACGGAATACATCGCACCGTACACGCGGTACATCACGCAAGATACACGCACGCTAACCAGATACAGGCGACGCACGTAGCACGGCCGTACACAGCAGATGGCACGCAAGCGTAGCACGCGGTAGCAGTCGCACGTAACACGCGGTACTAGCGCAGGTACAGGGAGCAGCACGTACACGCAGATACAACGCACGTACACGCACGTGGACGATCGGGGGGCGGAACACGCCACGTACACGCTGGGAACAGCGCAGACACACACGTACACGGCAGGTACACGCGGGTACTACGCACGTGCACGCGGATACAACGCACGTTACACGCAAGTACACGCACGTACACGCTACTGTACGGCTACACGGGCGGTACATCGCAGCGTACACGCGAGGTACCACCCCGTATAGCGCGGGTACACGCACGACACGCGGTACCTGCGTGTACGTGTGGCGGCGTGTATCGCGTGTACGTGGCGTGTATCGCGTGTACGTGCGTGTACCCGCTGTTACGTGGTTGTACCTGTGTGTACGTGCGTGTACCGCGTGTACGTTGCGTGTACCCGCGTGTACGTACACGTGTACGCCGGTGTATCTCCGTGTACCTCGCGTGTAATCTCCGTGTACGCTCGCTGTATACTCCGTTATCCTCCGCGGTACGTGCGTGTACCGCGCGTGTACGTGCGTGTGAATTGCGCTCCGTGTAGACCGCGTGTACGTGCCGTGAATCTAGCGTGTACGTGTACGTGCCGTCGTATGCTGCGTGTTACCGTGCATGTTACGACCGCGTGTACCGCACGTTGCCACGGCCGTGTTACCCGCGTGCACGTGCGTCGTAACCCGCGGTTCCCCTACGGGCGTGTACGTGGCGTGTATCCGCGTGTCCCAGTCGTGCGTGTACGGCTGCGTGTAGCCCGCCTGCCGTGTACGTTGCGGTACCCGCGTGTACGGCTTGTATCTCCGTGTACCCGCTGCTGTACGTGCGTGTATCTGCGTGTACGTGTACGTTCGTGCGACCTTGGCGTTGTACTTGCTGTATCGCGTGTACGGCGTTAATCGCCCGCGTGTACCCGCCGTGGCGTGGCGTGTATCTGCGTGTACGTGCCGTGTAGCCCCGCGTGTACTGGCTGTACGTGGCGTGTACTCTTGCGTGTACCAAGCCGTGTACGGGCCGTGTATCTCCGGTGTACTCCCGGCCCGGACTGGGTGCGTGTATCTGTCGTGTAACGTGTACGTGCGGTATCTGCCGTGTACGCTGCCGTGTACCGCGTGTACTGTGGGCGTGTACGGTGCGTGTTTCTGCGTGTACCTGCCGTGACGTTGCCGTGTACGCCGCGTGTACGTGCGTGT
>NW_014579790.1:0-233 GCF_000485595.1 Priapulus caudatus
GAGAGAGAGAGAGAGAGAGAGAGAGAGAGAGAGAGCGCGCGAGAGCGTCATTAGAATCTTAGCAGCGGTAGTTAAGTATGTCGCTGTAGCACAGATAGTGCGAGGGTGTGCGTGTACGGGCCTGGAAGTTGCGCTGTATTTTCACAAACATCGACCCTTCTTAGAGGCACTAGCAGCAGCAGCAGCAGCAACCACCACCACACCACCCGCAGCAGCAGCAGCAGCAGCAGCAC
>NW_014579790.1:1086-11870 GCF_000485595.1 Priapulus caudatus
CACGAGAATAACCACGTGCACTACGGACGCAGACACATCACACACACGCGCGCGGGGCGCGGTCTGTGGGGATGGCTTGGTGCAGTATCCGTTGATGCGACCTGTGCAACATGCTAAGTGGTAGCGATGGTTAATTAAAAATATATGAGTGTGTGTTCGGTGAATGAATGTGTACAAAGATCTATCAAAGGGATCAACAAAGATCTATCAAAGATCAACAAAGATCCCAAATCACGACTGATGTAAGTAACGAACTATCAGCGGCGTGTGTGACGTATGTGTGCACGATGTGTGTGCACGTGTGTGTATGCCGTGTGTGGTGGTGTGTGGTAGTGTGTGTGTGTGGTGTGTGTTGTGTGTGTGTGTGTGTAGTCGTGTATGTGTGTGTTGTGGTTGTGTGTGTGTGTGGTGGTGTGTGTCGTGTGGTGTGCGTGTATGATGTATGTGTCGTTAGTGTGAGGGGGTGTATGTGTGTGTGTGTGTGTGCGTGTGTGTGTGTGTGTGTTATGCGTGTGGTGCGTTTGTGCCAGTGTGGCTGTATGCGTCTGTTATGTTTGTGATGTATTCTTTGGGGTTTCAATTAAACCGTGGGCGCATCCTGGCCTAATGGACTGCTACACGACATTACCCCCACCCCTAGTCGAGCACCACTCTACGTACGCAGTGTATTTCTTCCCTTCGCCACTTGACACTAAGTCGATAGCATTGCGGAACGATTGATTGTAAGGTTCTTAGGCGGAAGAAGTAGAATATAATATTGTTAATGTTATTGTCATTGTTATTGCATTAGTTTTTGATTATTTGTTTATAGTATTGCATTGTTCTTGAATTGTTACTGTTATTGTTATTGTTAACGTTATTGTTATTGTTAACGTTATTGTTATTGTTATTGTCATTGTTATTGTCATTGTTATTGTCATTGTTATTGTCATTGTTATTGCCATTGTTTTTGTTATTGTTATTGTTATTGTCATTGTTAACGTTATTGTTGTTGTTATTGTTATTGTTATTGCCACTGTTATTGTTATTCCTTTCAGTAGCAGTTACACAGTGAACCCAATCTCGCCTTTATGAAGGTAAATTTGAGAGAGTTCTTGAGTCACCCTTGTCTACGGGCAGCACAACTGACAGACGTCGCAGTCATCGTGGTTCAGTTAATAACATATAATAACATCTATCGGATAATAAATATTTCTCGCGAATTTCTCACGCTGAGAAAATCGAGATTCTTCTTTCCAAAAAAAAATATCGTCACGTTTTTGCCGTAATCGTAAATGCTAATCAAGCACGGACGCGCACGACATGCGCGCACGCGCACCAACGCGACATGCACGCACGCGCCGAAACCTAATTCGATAATTTTCCTCAGCAGAAGCAACAAGGGGGAAAATCCATACTCATACGGCGAAGCTCAGCGAGAGCGAGCGAGCGTGCAGACTGGAGAAGAGAGCAAAGTGTATTAGTCGGTGGCTGCGTAATAAAAAAAATACGCTAGTTTTTTTTTATAGCGCGTAGTTCCGCACGAGCGAGGCACGTGTTTGCGATTCCGCTCGCTCGGCCAATCAGAATACCCGCAAATAGTTCACGCTTTCGAAAAAGCCAACCTGACCAGACAGAACGGATCGATAGATATTTATGATGTCTTTGCCGTTATTTTCTCTCCGACCCACTTCTCTCTCCATCACTGCCTCCATCTATTTCCCTTCCTACCGCCCCCTCTCTCCCTTCCTGCCCCTATCTCTCCCTCTCTGCCCCATTTCTCTTCCTCATTTGCTCCATCTCTCCCACTCAATGCCCCCCTCTCTCTTTCTCCCTACAGTCTGCGCTTCTGTCTCTTCTTCTCTTAATTTTTTTTCTTTTCTTTTCTTCTTTCTCTCTCTGCTCTCTTCTATCTCTTTCTCTTTCTCTCTCTCTCTCTCTTCTCTCTCTCTCCTCTTCTCTACTCTCTTTCTCGATCGTCTATTCTACTCTCTCTCTTCTCTCTCTCTCCTTCTTCTCTCTCTCTTCTCTGCTCTCTGCGGCTCTTCGCTCTATTTCTTTCTTCTCTCTCGTCTCTCTATCTCTTTCTCGTATTCTCTATCTCTAGCTTCATATCTCTTCTCTATCTTCTATCTCTATCTCTATCTCTCTCTCTCGTCTCTCGCTCTCTCTCTCTCTTCTATCTCCTATTCTTGCTTCTTTCTTCTCTCTCTCTTCTCTTTCTCTCTCTTTGCTATGCTTTCTTACCCATGCCAATATTCTCGTCTCTCTTCTCCTCTTTTCCGTCTCCTCTCTCTTCTCGTCTCTTTCTCGCTCTCTTATCATCTCCGCGGGGCTTATCTCGCTCTCTATGCGCCGGCTTCTCTCTCGTCCTCTCGCTCTCTCGCTCATCTGCTTCTCTCTTCTCTCTCTCTCTCCCTCTTATCTCTCGCTCTCTCTCTCTCTCTCTCTCTCTCTCTTCTCTCTCTTCGCGCTGTGCGTTGTCGCCGTCCTCACTTATCTAGATTTCTATTTTTCATTGTTCGGCGACTCCCTTCCCTCTTTTTCCCCCCTTCTTCCTCTCTCAGCGATCAATGCATGTATGCCGGCTCCCACTATTCCCCGCGTGTGCTCGCCGGTGGCGCAAGCCGCGGGCACGTGCTGCCGGCACCGCGCGAAATTGGGGCGCTGTTTATATCGCAGCTGTAATGATTGTCCGCGCGCGTAGTGATGTATGCGTTTGGTGAGGCGATCCCCCACCCCACCATCACTTATCAATGCCGCATAGCCAGCATTGACGCTGAGAGGGTCTATGTCCCCCGGGGTACTGCCGGAACGTACCCTGAGTACGGTCCGGTATACCGGAACGTACCCTGGTCACTATTTGATATGCCGGACCGTACCTCGCCTACTCCACTAACGAGTCTAGGGAGTCGCCTACGCCTACTCCCTAACCCTAACCCGAACCCTAACCCTAACCCGAACCCTAATCCTAACCCTAATCCTAACCCTAACTATATCAAATAGTGACCAGGGTACGTTCTGGTATACCGGACCGTACCCAGGGTACGTTCCGGCAGTACCCTGGGGGACATAGACCCTATGAGCAGTATTGACTGTATGAGGCTGGATGAGAATGGATGATGCTCTGGTAGCGCTAATTACGCTATGGTTTGATGTGGAGGATGTGAGGGATGGCTGTAGCTCGTAAGGGTCGGGTTAGAGAGATGCCTTTGTTCGGGTTATGATGTGCGGAGGGAGTTATTGATAAATTATGAATATCCCTTGTTTATAAATTATGAATATAAATAAATTAAAAATTATAAATCATAAATTATAAATCATAAATTATGAATATCCCTTAGGGTTAGAGCTAGAGTTAAGGTTGGAGTTGGCGTTAGAGCGGACGTTAGGATTCAGGATTAGGATTAGGATTAGGGTTAGAGTTAGTTAGGGTTAGGGTTAGGGTTAGGGTTAGAGTTAGGGTTAGGGTCAGGCTGATACGATTAGGGTTAGGATGGGGTTTAGGGTTAGGATTATGGCTAGGATTCGTATTAGGGTTAGAGATAAACTTTTAGTGCCATGGTTATTGTCAGAGATGGTTAGGACTTAGGATGAGCTTTACATTGTAAAGATCCTGTAAATAGGAGATGTGATGCTTTGGTATGAACGGTAAAGGAAATTCTTTGTTATCCATTACGTATATATTCTGTTTTACTGAGCGTTTAATGGTCCTCCCAAAGCAGTAGACATAGAACAGACCATGTGAATAGCAAGAGGTCTCTAAAGTCTCTAAAGTGCTGAAAAGGAAGCTCGGACCATGCATACACACACGCACACGCGCGCACGCACACACACGCACGCGCGCACACACACACACGCGCGCGCGCACTCCCACGCACGCGCGCACGCACACACACACACACGCGCGCGCGCACGCACCCCCACGCACGCGCGCACACAGCAACATACAGCACCGAGCTCTTACTTCCCCTTATACTTACTCTGCACCGGTAGAGTCAACAGAGTGACGGTACACAACGATGCTATCCTGCCATCCAGTGCCCATGCGATGTTCCATTACATACATGTTTAAGGGGTTTGGCAATCCCTTCCGCATGTGATGCACTCTAAAAGGCCTTCCTCAGCCGAATGCTAATACTCAGTCAGCCTAACCCAACAGACAACTTACACCGAATCGACCAGATCTGCCTGGAGTTGGCAGGTTGACTGAGCGTCGTGATAAGGATATTTAAAAAAAACGCCACTTAGCAACAAAGTACCACAAAGTTCACGATTTGACGTGAACGCGCAAAAAACGTGTCTAGCTTAAGTGATATAGCAGCGCTGTTCAAACGGCTAACTATAACTAATAGACGCCTAATAGCCAGCCATCAACTTATGAAGTATAAAAGAATATGATTATATGGTGCTAATATGCTAATTAATAATATAAAGTTTATTTCTTCCTCTTACCCACAGGTCCATTTCAATTTGAAATCGAAATGATATTCTGACGTTAAATGAATATCTGACGTTCTATGAATATCGCAATGCGGTGAATGAAAGCCACAGTAGTAGATGTAGACCTGTGTTCAATTTACGAGTAACGAAGAAAAACTTTAATTTCGATTTTTGAATTCGTTAAAAAACGAACGCTGATTGCTTCGAACATGACTTAAGTGGATGGCATGTGTGAATATTGAAAAGAATTGTGGGTTTTGAGGTGAAAGTAACAAAATTGGCACACACAAAAACAACAAAAAAGACCTGCGTTCAATTTACGAGTAACGCAGAAAAACATTTATTTCAATTTTTGAATTCGTTAAAAAACGAACGTTGATTGCTTCGAACATGACGTTAGTGGATGGCATGTGTAAATATAAAAAAAAATTGTGGGTTTTGAGGTGAAAGCAACAAAATTGGCACACACAAAAAAAAAAAAAACGACCTGCGTACAATTTACGCCGCCAAGCGTATAACAGACACACTTCACTGTGACGTCACAGGTGATTAGGTCGCATGACAGAAGAGACCGAGTGAGGAGACAGAGACAGAGGACCAAGTGCATAATACAGCATATATATATATACATATATATATATACATATATATATATACACGTATGTATATGTATATCAGGGGTTAATAATAACAAATATGTCATTATTAATTCCTGTTGTATACATCTGTCTTTGCGCGTCGCGTATTCTGATGGACGGCACTTCACTCGCCTTCGAATCGGAAACGTGACTTTCATCTCGCCATCCTCGTCAAAAAGTGAGGGGTCGTTATCAGACCACATCAGCACGCAATCGACAATTGTCAATTCGTGCGCGTTAGGTCACGGGAAGTTTCCTACTTAACAACGAATAATTATCGGGAAAACCCCTTCACTCTAATCCTATTTCTCACCGAAATAAAATTGCAAAGAGGCGGTGAGTGCACTGGTGCTTCGTGAGTAACAATTATAGATAATCTTCTCCTAAAAGTTTGCTCTGCGCGAGAAAGAAACACGTACGAGAGACGTTCTTGCTCTCACAGCTTTGACGAGAGACAATCGTGCTCTCAGAATGTGACCTCATTTCAATGTGTTTTACGCACCCGGCAGATAGGTGCGATATGATATGACTACTAGGCACTTAAAAAAATTATTATTTTTTAAAATTTAATTTAATTAAAGTGCCTAGTAGTCATATCATATCGAACCTTTCTGCCTTCTGCGTGTTGCACGCAGTCACATAACAGGTACGGCTACCGCAACAAGAAATACAATGTTTGAAATCGAGCGCACATGATAAACTCAGAGAACACGTGCCAGAATCTTGCGCAATGGTTGGTAAGAATTCTTGGAAAATCGCCAGAAAACTAGTAAATTCTCTGAATTAGTTGGAAAAAAAAATTTGCGGTGTTTTTTGTACGCAGCCAATCAGCGCCGTCCGAGCAGCACACCTGACGTCATCAACACGTCAGCAATACCGCGGGTAACTTACAGGATCCGGATCCAGATCCGGAGGGGAGGGGGAGCTGTGATCAGACAGGACTTCGAGCGCCACGAGAGGTGGCATACAACAGTAAGCCTTCGCAATTGTTCACCGTTGCACTATTTCGTCTCTAGAAAATGCCTTTTTTGGCATTTTTCCTCACCGAAATTCAGCACTAGAGTGCAATAATTTGCATTATGCACGCAAGTTAGATGCCTCGTGGACGTCTAGAAAGCATTAGAAGTAAAATTGGTCTTGTTGTGTATTCGTGACATTCCGTCAGGTGGCGTAGTCACAGCGACCGACCGGTTGGTCATTTTTGTGTTTGAAATGTAGTCAGACAACTTTGTAGAACACACGCACACGCACACGCACACAGCAACACTCACACACATGGCACGCACGACGCTAACACACACACACACCACACACTGCACACACACACACGCAACACACACGGCACGCACTACGCACCACACACACACACACACACACAATGCAGCGCACACACACACACACACACAGACACACACACACACTAACACCACGGCAGACACACACACACACTACACACACTACAAACCACGAAGGCCAGCCCGCACGGCGAACGCACGCACGCAGCGGATACTCGAGATGAGTATGCACTATTTCGTCTCTATATAGAAAATGGCCTTTTTGGCATTTTTTCCGCTGAAATTCGGGCACTAGATTGAGCTTAATTTGCATCTAATGCTACGCAAGTTAGATGCCTCGTGGACGTCTAGAAAGCATTAGAAGTAAATTGGTCCTTGTTGTTGTATTCCGTGAGCATTCGCGTTCAGGTGGCGTAGTCACAGCGAGACTAGGCCCGACCGTTGGCATTTTTGTGTTTGAAATGTAGTCAGACCCAACTTTGTAGAACACACGAGCGACACGCACACGCACACATACACGCACACATAGCACGCACACGACACAACCCCACACATGCCACACACACACACGACAACGCACACACACGTCACACAGCACGCACACACAGTCGGCACGCACGCCAACACGCACGCACACACACACACACACACACACACACACACACACATGGCACGCACACACACACCACACAGCACACACACACACAGCAACAACACACAGCCCGCGAAGGCCAGCCCGCCACGCAGACGGCACGCACGCACGGGGGGCACCGGCACGCACGCAGCGGCACGCACGCACGGATAACTCAGAGATGAGATTAATGCACTATTTCGTCTCTAGAAAAATGCCTTTTTTGGCATTTTTCTCGGCTGAAATTCGGTCACAAACATTGCAATAATTTGCATTATGCCCGCAGTTAGATGCCTCGGTGGACGTCCTAGAAACATTAGAAGTAAAATTGGTCTGTTGTGTATTCTCGTGACATTCCGTCAGGTGGGCGTAGTCACAGCGACCGAGACCGTTGTCATTTTTGTGTTTGAAAAATGTACGTCAGACAACATTTGTAGAACACACGTCCACGCCCGACGCACACATACACACACATGCCACGCACAAACACACACATACGCACACACACACACACACACACACACACACACTACACGCACACACACGCAGCACACACACGCAGCACCGACGCACGCAACACACGCAGCACTACACACAACACACACATACATGCACACCACAACACACACACAGCCCAACACACACACACACACACACCGAAGGCCAGCCCGCACGCACGCGCACGCACCGCACGCGACGACGATCACGCCACGCACGCACGCACGCACGCACGCACGCAGCGGCACGCACGACGCAACGCGGAGATACTCAGAGATGAGTATGCACTATTTCGTCTCTAGAAAATGCCTTTTTTGGCATTTTTTATTCGCTGACAATTCGGCAGCTAGATTGCAATAATTTGCATTATGTCACGCTAGTTAGATGCCTCGTGACGTGCTAAGAAGCCTTAGAAGTAAAAAAATTGGCCTCTGTTGTGTATTCCGTGAGACTCCGGTCAGGTGGCGTAGTCACCAGCGACCGACGCGGTTGGTCATCTTTTGGTGTGTTTGAAATTAGTCAGACAACTTTGTAGAACACACGCACACGCACACGCAACGACATACACACACATGCACGCACACAACACACACACACACACGCACACACACACAGCACAAAAGCACACGCACGACACCGCACCACAAGCACAACACCACAAGCAGACCACACACACAACACAGAAGCCAGCCCGCACGCACGCACGCACGCACGCACGATACTCAGAGATGATATGCTATATTCGTCTCTAAAAATGCCTTTTTTGGCATATTTTTTGCGGCTAGAATTCGGCAAGCTAGATTGCAAATAATTTGCATTTGCACGCAAGTTAGATGCCTCGTGGACGTCTAGAAAGCCTTAGAGTAAAATTGGTCTGTTGTGTATCGTGAACATTCCGTCATGGCGTAGTCAGCAAGCGACCTGACCCGGTTAGTCCATTTTGTGTTTGAAATGTAGTCAGCAACTTCTGTAGAACACACCACACGCACGACCACACAATACACACCAATGCAGCGCACACACACACACACACAGCACACAGCAACACAAGCGGAGCACGCACACACACACGAGCTACACGCACAGCAGCACACACACACACACAATGCACCACACACCACTAGCCACACACACACAACACACACACACACAATCACACCACGCCCGAAGGCCAGCCCGCACGCACGCAGACTGCCACGCACGCACGATACTCAGAGATGAGTATGGCACTATTTCGTCTCTAGAAAAATGCCGTTTTTGAGCATATTTTTTCGCTGAAATCGGCACTAGATTCGCAAATAATTTTGCATTATGCACCGCAAGTTAGATGCCTCGTGGACGTCTAGAAAGCATTAGAAATAAATTGGTCTTGTTGTGTATTCGTGAAATTCCGTCCAGCGTGGCGTAGTCACAGCGACGCGACTGGCGGTCATTTTTGTCTTCAGTTTGAAAAATGTAGTTCAGACACACCTTTGTAAGAACACACGCACCCGCACACGCACACATACACACAATGCACGCACACACACCACACACAGCACAGCACACGCACCACACGCACACCACACACGTCACGCACACGCACGCACACACACAACACACACACATCACACACACACATGCAGCGCACGACACACCCACACACACACCACACACACAACACAGCCACCCGACAAGCAGCCACCGCAACGGCCAGCGCACGCACGCAACACGGCACGGACAGCGCACCACGGATACTCAGAGATGCAGTATGCCACTATTTCGCCCCCTTCTAGACAAGCCTTTTTTTGGCATTATTTTTTCGCTGTAAATTCGGCACTAGATTGCAAATAATTTCATTATGCACGCAAGTTAGACTGCTCGGAGCGTCTAGAAAGGCATTAGAGTAAAATTGTGGTCTTGTTGTGTATTCCCGTGACAATTCGTACAGGTGGCGTAGCTCACAGCGACGCGACCGGTTAGTCATTTTGTTTTGAAATGTAGTCAGACAACTTTTGTAGAACACACACGCACGACGCCACACGCACAGCATACACAGCACATGCACGCACACACACACACAGACACAACACACATCGCAGCACACACGCACACACACGTTAACACCCACACAAGCGACACGCCACTCGCACACGACGCAGCGCACACACACACTCACACAGCGCTCACAATGCCACGCACACACCACACACACACAACACGGTGACACACAACACACACACCAGGCACACACACACCACACCACAGAAGGCCAGTCACCGCACGCAACCCACGACACTGCCAGCACGACGGATACCTGCAGAGATGAGTATTGCAGACTATTTCGTCCTCACTAGAAAAATGCTTTTTTTGGCATTTTTTTTTCAGCATGAAATTCGGGCCACAGAATTGGCAAAATTTGCATTATGGCAGCGCAAGTTAGATGTCTCGTGGACGTCTAGAAAGCATCAGAAGTAAACATTGGTCTTGTTGTGTCTTTCGTGACATTCGCGTCAGGTGCGTCAGTCACAGCGACCGACCGGTCCGGTCATTTTGTGTTTAAAGTGTAGTCAACCGACAACTTTGTAATGAACCACACTGCACACGCACACGCAACCGCATACACACACATGCACGCACAGCAACACACACACGCCACACACACGCACACACACGCACACACACACGCGCACGCACACGACGCACACACAGAACATCACACACACAGCACACAACACACACACACACATGCACGACCACAGCACACACACACACACACACCACGCCGAAGCAGCCTCGCCACAGACGCACGGCACGCACGCACGCACCGCACGGATACTCAGATGATGAGTAATCACTATTTCGTCGTCTAGACAAATGCTCTTTTTGCCAATTTTTTTGGCTGAAATTCGGCACTAGATTGCAATAATTTGCATTATGCACGCAAGTTAAGATGCGTCGTGGACGTCTCCAGAAAGCATTAGAAGTAAAATTGGTCTTGTTGTGGTATTCGTGACATTCGCGTCAGGTGGCGTAGTGCACAGCGACCGACCGTTGGTCCCATTTTTGTGTTTGAATGTAGTCCAGACAACTTTCTAAGACCACGACCGCACACGCACACGCAGCACATACACACACATGCACGCAAACACACACACACATGCACATCAGCACACACACACACACACACAACAGCGGCACGAGCACCCACGCAGCACACGCACACACACACGCAACGCCACGACGAGCACGCTCCCACTTGACACACACACACATGCGCACGCACACACACACACACACACACACACACACACACACACA
>NW_014579790.1:11895-13288 GCF_000485595.1 Priapulus caudatus
ATGTACATATCCGTGTACATAATGTACATGACATTTACATATCTACATTAAAATACACTCATTTTACACTCATTTGGTACCAGAAAATAGATAATTATCCTCGTTTCACTCTATTGTGGCACTCCTAACACTAACAGTATCAAAATATCTTAACTTTGTTGGTTGCAATTCACCCTAACCCTCGTTCTAACACTGCACTTAACGGCATGGAGCGATCATGAATTTCCATTGATTTCTGTGTTTAGGGGGCTCATTTCAGAGAGTGATATCTCAGCTCCAGGAGTCATGCCACATATGAAATTCGGTAGCCATATAAGGGAAAGTCTAAATTATTCATCTAAAATTTCAAGTCGATCCGTATCTCCTCTGCTCATTAAGGAGGTGTACAACAGTAAGCCTCTGCAATTGTTCACCGTTGCACTATTTCGTCTCTAGAAAAGGCCTTTTTGGCATTTTTTTCTGCTGAAATTCAGCACTAGTTTGCAATAATTTGCATTATGCACGCAAGTTAGATGCCTCGTGGACATCTAGAAAGCATTAGAAGTAAATTCGGTCTTGTTGTGTACTCGTGACATTCCGTCAGGTGGCGTAGCCGCAGCGACCGGCTGGGGATTTTTTTTTGTGAAATGTGTTCAGACAACTTTGTAAAAGTTCACGTCATAGAGCTGGCAAAAGTTTCGAGCGAAGCATAGAGCATGAATCTGTAGTTATTTAACATGAATAAAGTGTATGTTTTGTAAGTGCAGTAACAGTGTGAGTATTTGTAATTAATCTCTGTTCGATGCTTATTAAGGTGTTGAACAATAGTAGAGGGCGTCCATAGGATGCAGGCCTAAATGCGCATCGAACAGAAATTAATTAAAAATACGCACACTGTTACTGCGCTTACAAAACATACACTTTATTAATGTTAAATAACTACAGATTCGTGCTCTATGCTCCGCTCGAAACTTTTGCCAGCTCTATGATGCGAATTTCTACAGAGTAGTCGGATCCCGTTTCATACACAATAATGGCCGACCGGCGACCATGGCTACGCCACTAGCTGGAATGGTACAATTACACAACACGAATAATTTTACTTCTAATGCTTTCTAGACGTCCACGAGGCATCTACCTTGCGGGCATAATGCAAATTATTGCACTCTAGTGCCGAATCTCGGCGAAAAAAAAAAGCCAAAAAAGGCCTTTTTTAGAGATGAAATAGTGCAACGGTGAACAATTGCGGAAGCTTACTGTTGTACGCCTCCTTCAGGCCTGCCGCCCATGGACTACTGTTGTTCAACACCTAGATGCTGAGTAATATCGCGCCGCGTGGAGACTCTTTTGTCTCCCATGTTTGGCGCTTACATCGATCCGTAACTCGTTGCCTGGCACTCTCTAATGAGTCGCG
>NW_014579790.1:13302-18690 GCF_000485595.1 Priapulus caudatus
ACAATTACACAACACGAATAATTTTACTTCTAATGCTTTCTAGACGTCCACGAGGCATCTACCTTGCGGGCATAATGCAAATTATTGCACTCTAGTGCCGAATCTCGGCGAAAAAAAAAAGCCAAAAAAGGCCTTTTTTAGAGACGAAATAGTGCAACGGTGAACAATTGCGGAAGCTTACTGTTGTACGCCTCCTTCAGGCCTGCCGCCCATGGACGCCCTCTACTGTTGTTCAACACCTAGATGCTGAGTAATATCGCGCCGCGTGGAGACTCTTTTGTCTCCCATGTTTGGCGCTTACATCGATCCGTAACTCGTTGCCTGGCACTCTCTAATGAGTCGCGCGGCCACGCAGAGCACACGCCCCCTGGAGGGAAGGCTGCGGGCTGTGTAACAGTGCAGCAATGCACATGCAGCGAGCAACACAATGCACGCGTAGTCTCGTCTGCCTGTCTGTCTGCCTGTTGACCTGCCTGTCTGCCTACCTGCCTGTTGGCTGGCCTAGCTGTCTGTCTGCTTGCTTGCCTGTCTGCCTGTCTGTCTGTCTGCCTGTCTGTCTGCCTGCCTGTCTGTCTGCCTGTCTGCCTACCTGCCTGCTTGTCTGCCTGTTGACCTACCTGTTGGCCGGCCTAGCTGCCTGTCTGCCTGCCTGTCTGCTTGCCTGCCTGCATGTCTGCCAGCCTGTCTGCCTGTCTTTCTGTCTGCCTGCCTGTCTTTCTGTCTGCCTGCCTGTCTGCCTGCCTGCATGTCTGTCTGTCTGCCTACCTGCCTGTCTGCCTGCCTGCCTGCCTGTCTGCCTGCCTGCCTGCTTGCTTGCCTGTTTGCCTGCCTGTCTGTCTGTCTGTCTGCCTTCCTGTCTGCTTTCCTGTCTGTTTGCCTGCCTGCCTACCTGCTTGCCTGTCTGTAAATACTCGCACACACACACACATGCATGCATAAACGCACGAACGCACACACGCACAGACGCGCATACGAACACGCTCGCACACGCGCACACACGCACATGCACCCCCTAACACGCACATGCACCCACACACACGCACATGCACCCACGCACACAGGCGCACGCACACGAACGCACGCACACCCACACACACATCCTGCTGTACGCTAGATTGTCGCTGAGTTGCCGGATTTAATGAGAGGTTAACGACAGACATCGACAAGGATGAGAGAATCAATGTCTCACACGCACACACACACACACACACACACACACACACACACACACACTACAGCACACACACACACGACGCACACACATGCTCTGGTCGCGTCGCGCATCGCACGCTCACACACACACACACGCATCCACATACACGCTGAACACACATCGCACGCTACCGCACGCACGCACGGCACGCACAGATCACAACACACACGCTGCGCGCGCGCACGCACGCGTCACACCCATCACGGCACGCGACGCGCGGCTATGCACGCTCACGCGAGCATTTGGCGATACGGCCTGCACGCTGGCACACGCTCACATACGCACATGCGCCGCACGAATATATGCACACGCACGCACGAAAATGGCAAACTGCCACAGTACATGGTAAGGGACACGAATAGCGATGCACGCTACAGATCCAAGTTCACATTCACCCGATCATCACCAGCCCTCTCCTCACGGACCCCCGGATCAATTCAACACGCCCCACCTCTCCTCCACCGCCCGCCCGGAATCAATTCAATCCACGAGCCACCACCTTCGCCTCACGCCCCGCCGGATGGAAATCAACCACCCTCTCCCTCCACGCCCCCGCTGGGATATCAATCAACCACTGCACCCACCTTCTCCGTCCACGGCCCCGGATCAATCAACCCACGCCCCACCTCTCCTCCACGCCCCCGGATGCACAATATCAACCACGAATCCTCTCTCCCACGCCCCCGGATCAATCAACCTACGTTCCCAGCCTCTTCCCCGCTTCCATCCCCGGATCGAATCAAACCACGCCTCCTCACCGTCTCCTCACGCCCCCGGCAACTCAATCAACCACGGCCCTCTCAGCCCGCCCCCCGGCATCAATCAACCACACCCCACCTCTCCTCACCACCCGCGGCGATCAGGATCATCCTACTGTCCACCTACTCCTCCACCACCCGCGGATCAATCAACCACGCCCCATTTGTTCGTCAACAGCCCCGGATCATATCAAACCACACCCCACCGCTCCTCACCACCCGGCGATCAATCAACATCACGGCTCCACTCTCCTCTCTCCCGCGCCCTCCGAGATCAATCAACACGTCCCCAACTCCTCCTCCACCATCCCGTCCCGGGATCATTCAACATCCGCCGCCCACCTCTCCTCCATCGCCCCGCCGGATCAATAACCTATCGTCCCGAGCCTCCCTGCACTGCTCCCCGCATCAGTCAACCACGCCACCTCTCCTCACGCCCCCGGATTCAATGTACCCGCGCCCCTACTCTCTCTCATCCGCCCTCGGACTCAATGACACACGCTTCTTCCCACCTTCTCCCTCACGCCTCACAGGATCAATCAAGCACCGCTCCCCCACCGTCTCTACTACGCCCCCGGCGCTATTCATCCACTTCGAAACAATCTCCTCCGTCCCCTCCACTCTTCCTCAACGCCCCCCGGATCATATCAATTTTCCTATATCCCTGCCCTCTTTACGTTAAACCTCCTCCGTCACCTCGCGATATCAATTGTTACACTAGCCGTGAGACTGTAGCTCCGATACCTCTATCTCATCTCGTTCCGACTCAGTATTCTTAACATTACTCCGGTCCCGTAATACATTTCTGTTCCTTCTCGTGTTACCACGTACGACTTCTGATTACCTCGTCCCCTAGTCCCCGCGCCTCCTTAACCCGCGTACCCCTCTTCCTCCGCCTGCACACTCTCTGGGTCCATTTTTCACTCCCGAGTCCAGATCTACTATTGCGCACGCCCACCTCTCCTCACGTCCCGCCCCACTACCCTCAATCAACACGCCCTCCACGCATCTTCCGCTTCTTTTCACCTCGCCATTTCCTCCTCCCTATCGCTCCTCTCCTACCTCCTTCCTTCTCTTCCTTCTCTCCCACACTCTCACACATCTCTGCCCTTCGCTTCCTTCCCCTTCCCGCCCCTCCCTCTTCATTCTCCCTCGCCCTCTTCTCACTGTAACTTCTCTCCAGATGCGACTACTCTCTTACTCTTCTTACCGTTGTTTATCAATTGTTACTCTATCAACTGAACATTGCCTCTTCTCCCACCTCTCCCTCCACCGCGCCTATCACGTCACCCATTCTTCTATCCCGTCTAAGGTTATCCGCTAGGCCTCCATACTGGTCCGCCATTTTATTTTCGTGATCACGCTCCTCTAACCATACATTTGATCAACTTCCCTTTCAGCTCTCCCATCGGGACACGCTATCTCTCTCCTAATCCTCCGCTTCACATTCTGCGTCCAACTAGGAGCGACGTTTTATTCTCCCCTTCCCTCCTTTCTTCACCTCCCCTCCCTTCAGATACTTCGGCTACCGCAATCTACTAACACAGGGTCGTGCCCACTCTTCTGCCACCGCCGTTCGAAAACCATAGCTTTTTACATACTACATCTACCACGCCGTCGGACCAACTAACGTTGCTGCTTAAAGTGACCATAAACTCAGTCTACACTTTCCCATCTCCTCATTCTACCTTCGCCACGCCCCTGGTGCTCCGCTTTTCGTAAGGTTACAATTCACATCTATCCGAACGCCCCACCTCTTTCCTTTCTATTAGCGACCCTGCTCCGTGCCCCGCTTACAATCAATTAACACGCCCATTCCTCTTCACCTCGCTCTCCTCCCCGTAGCAATCAACACTTTCTTTCCTTCCCTGTCATCACGCGTTCCCACCTCATCCCTTTCCCCACCGATCTATCAAACATGCCGCTCCCTCTTCATGGCTCCTTCCCCGGCGTCAAGAGAAGGCCTCTCGTATTCCTTGTGTTCCTCTCCTCCACACCTCCCTTCTCACCTAAACAGTTCAAGCATCCGGCCGTTACTCCTTGCACCGCTTATTTCTACGATTCAGGACCTTTCTCTCCTTGCTCATGCACTCGGACGTCCAAGCCATAACAGTTTCCGTAAAGCCTTACGAGACGGACCAGTGCTTTTTAGGGGTTGATGCTTTCGGACGGATCGCAGACTCTAGCAGTAACCAAGTAGCCAGTCCAGAGCGCAGGTCAGAGTAGCAAGCAACACACAGTTAGGGTAACACGGTACGGCGGCGACTGGGCAGGCCCGAGGGCCAGCAGCAGCAGCAGC
This sequence comes from Priapulus caudatus, assembly GCF_000485595.1. NCBI lineage: Eukaryota > Metazoa > Priapulida > Priapulimorpha > Priapulimorphida > Priapulidae > Priapulus > Priapulus caudatus. The sequence goes on from NW_014579790.1 coordinate 17,573, forward strand.
AAGCTATTAGCATAGCAGGTAGCCCGAGTAGCCGGGCAAGGCAGCGCAGCCAGAGCAATCAGCAATAGCAGTAGTAGTAGCAAAGAGGAAATTGTTCGTATTGTGCGACACCTTCAAAGTAGTAGTATCGTAGCAGGCAGCGTAGCTAGAAGCAGCGCAAGCAGCAGTAGCAAGTAGCGAAACGCAGTTAGCAGCTTAGAAGTCAGTACACAGTAGCAGCCAGTAGCAGTAGCAGCCAGCAGCGCAGTCAGTAGTGGAGTTAGTGAGTAGTAGTAGTAGTGAGGGTAGTAGTAAGTCGAGTAGGTAGTAGTTGAGTAGCTAGTAGATAGCACTTCAAGATAGCAGCACAGTAGCGTAGCCAGCAGTGTAGCAGTAGCCAAGAGCCCCAGCACAGTAAGGCGCGAGTAGCAGTAGCAAGCCAGTACAGTAGCAGCGCAGCCAGTGTCTGCATTCCCCTGTCCCAGGTGCATTGTTTTTGTACGACTGCTCATGGCCTAGACTGTATATGTGTATGGATTGCAGACAAACTCGGGANCTCTCTCTCTCTCTCTCTCTCTCTCTCTCTCTCTCTCTCTCTCTCTCTCTCTCTCTCTCTTTCTTTCTTTCTCTCTCTCTCTCTCTCTCTCACTTTCTCTCTTTCCTCTCACCTCTCTCTCCTATCTGCACAGTCTCGCACTGGTTCGCTGTCTGTCTCACTAGCTCTGTGAGGATTGCACGCACAGAGGGGTAGAGCGATGACGAGAGGAAGCCTAGTTAATGCCGTATTGATTTGAAATTCGTAGCTTACTGGTCGACTAACCTCACACGCTGACTATAGCTATAATATACTGTATATTTTATGACTAGCTCTAATACTGTATTATATATTATATATATATATTTATTTATATATTTATTTATTTAATTGTTTGTTGGTTTGTATATTTAAGAGGGGAAGGGGAAAGATATAGCTGTGATACTATCACTGCGTGGCTATAGCTATTTATTAGGAGAGGTGCTGCACTGAGTCTCTCTCTGTTTGTCTGTCTGGCTGCCTGTCCTCGCTCTCTCTTTCTCTTTCTCTCTCTCTCTCTCTCTCTCTCTCTCTCTCTCTCTCTCTCTCTCTCTCTCTCTCTCTC
>NW_014579790.1:21894-25055 GCF_000485595.1 Priapulus caudatus
TCGCTCTTCTCTCTCCCCTCTCTCGTGTCTCTCTCTCTCTCGCCCTCACTTGCCTCGCTCCTATCCCCATTTTCGCTGACTCTTCTAGCTCTCTCTCTCTCTCTCTCTCTCTCTCTCTCTCTCTCTCTCTCTCTCTCTCTCCCCTCTCCTGCTCTCGCTCACTTGGTCGCTCCTTCCCCATGGTTTCGCCTGACTCTCTAGTCTCGGGCGACGTCGCTCGCGCTTTTATCTCGCCTCCCTTTCTTTCATCTTCCCTCTCTCTTTATCTCATCATTCCTATCTATCGCTCTCTCTCTGCTCTCTCCATGCCACACACCGACACACCATATTTTAATATAATATAGGGGTATATATATATATATATGTATATGTATATATATTTGCTGCAGCAGTGGTTGCGTACATGTTGAACGTAAATGCAGCCGACCTACGGAATAGAGATCCCGTCAGACAATTGATTTTTGTTACATTACTTGATGGTTTAGCTACAAACAAAGAAATGAAATTACAAATCGCAAAGCAACCAGAGGGAAAGAATGAAGGAAAAGCGTAAATACATCACATATATGCAAGACAGCAGCTAGAAACGGTAGATGGAAACCGAATAAGTCAGAGTAATCAAAGGCAATGTACACACACAGCAAACACACATGCCTGCCACAGTCTAGCTGGCACTACTTCTACTCGTGTATGCTATTCTAGCATGCCCTCTCAAATCTTAAGATACGGAGTTGAAATAATATGAATACTAGAGTATGAATACTACCACAGACTCGAGACACCGAATATCAATGTTATTCCATTGCTGCAACGACTCGCAAACGTTCCCTGCTTCGACAATTTTCGTCAAATTTCTGGCACCACTCGTTCGCACACAACGTTGCTATTCCCCTTCAACGCAACTCAATAAATTTGAAAACATGCGATTGAAAGGGCAATGGAAGCACACATCAGTAAAACTTCTTGGCAGGTAAAATGGTTTCCATGGCAACCGCCACGTTGCAGGGTTTTTGAGATGCTGACAAATTCCATGATATATTGGCTTGTTTATGAAAGGCGACTTTTGTTTATGAAGCGATAAAAAGGCGACTGCTTAAAACGAAGCGATAAAAATTATTGTCAATGCCATACTTGTCATCTCCTTATCACAAACTCCCAGCTATTTACATTAGTCATGCAGCATCAGCATCTACCCAGCAATTTACAAATTGAGTGACAGCATATATAGTCTCAATTACACACTGACAGTCTGTGAAAGTGTTCTCTGATTGTGACTACTACCATAAAATATCTATACTATATATATATAAATATATACATACATACATACATATATAAATGAAATATATATATTCAAGCTACTATCCCGACCTGACGAGTTGAACCAAACATCATCATCATCAACAACAACAACAACAACAACAACAACAACAACAACAACAACAACAACAATAACAACAACAACATGTCTTACATGAAGTTTCAAAATGTTTGTGTACACGATCACGTTGACTTCCAATAAAAGTCACAATAACCTAGCTTATAAGAATACTGGGCCTAGCCCAAGGGAAGGTGTAACCAAAAAAGGAAGAGACTATATGTATTCGTCAAACTGGCCAATCAACACTTTAAGATTGCAGTAGGAGAACGTTCCAAACAAGAAATGAGAAGAGTTCTTAAAAACTAATTTGTAGCCCAACGAAGTTGGGTACTGGTACCATATAATTAGGCCTAACCCAGCAGAGTAGGGACCTTCACTCTGCCGTGGTACATATTATTCATATCTAGAGTTTAATGATCATGTTATGATTGTTGACTTAATTATCTACTCTCAATGATCTTATCTGTGAGGATCATGCCACACATAAAGACCCTTAAATCCTAATCCGCTTAATTATGCGCATCCGCTTACCGCATAACTATGTTTCAATGTCATCATCATATGTGAACTGTGATAATGCGGCGTTATACAATATATGATTAAATCTATATCCATCTAATTGTTGAATACGGCCCCGGCGCAATCCCTGGGGATATATAGCTCGGGAATGATTCGTTGGCCTGCTGACACAACCGGCGCACTTAATTACCCCTACAGCAGACGAAAATAAAGCTGGGAGAGCCGCGACTGCATGGCAATTTAAAATATCAATGAGCCGTACACGAGCGCCTGTCTGTGCCACAGGCTCTTGGAGCGTTTCAATAAAATATAATGCTAAATAAATACGAAATCTATTTACCCAAAGTCTTAATGTTTTCTATACTCTCTTTTACCTATTATGGTGCCGACAATTTCTGGCAAATGCCGTCAAATGCTCATCTGCAACAAACGCTGGCTGCCGCCATGGCTGCCGCTGCACACTGACACATAAATATATAGTGTCAGTGTATATATATTTATATTTATATTTATATCTATATATTTATGTGTCAGTGTGCAGCGGTAGCCATGGCAGCAGCCAGCGTTTGTTGCAGATGAGCATTTGGACGGCATTTGCAGGATATTGTGGGCAATAATAGGTGAAAGAGAGTATAGAATCATTAAGACTTTGGTAGTAAATAGATTTCGTATTTATTTAGCATTATACTTTATTGAAACGCTCCAAGTGCCTGTGGTCTGTGCGTGCGAGATGTACATGTAGCGACGTACGTAGCCGCCCGGTCGAATCTTACAGAACATTCGATGCCGTACATGCATGCAGCCAGTCAATATAATATGATGACGAGTAATCGAAACCCAGCCCCTAGCGTCGAACCAACCGGGGGGGGGGCAGTTTTCTCTCGTACAGCCCTAGAATTTACGTGCAAGAACCCGACTGGTTACATCAATCGCTACATCGAAAATTATTCACATGTACTTTTTCGGGAGACGACCACCGCCGCTATTGCGTTTGTGTACAGAGACAACGCATGTCATTGCACCGGTGAAATACGCATTTGACATTTGCTATTACAAGGAATGCATTTTCATTGTACGACGGCAGACTAGTCGGTGCATCGTATACAATATTAATTTATGTGTGATTTCGCAAGGACCGATAACGGAGCGATATCGTAAATCTACGAGATATTTACCTTTTTCCGGAGGAACGACAACCGGCACATCGCTGTCTGCCATTTTTGACTCGGGAATGTGACACAAGGTGGCGCCAGTGTACAGT
>NW_014579790.1:25525-25924 GCF_000485595.1 Priapulus caudatus
AGTTTATTTCAAGTTGTTCAGGTTCAACAACTATTAACCACAAAAATTTGATGACAAATATTTTTGTAGTCGGACTGTAGAGAAGGTTTGATACGGTTGATACGGTTGATACGGTTGATACGGTTTCATACGGTTGAAGGTTTGATAAGGTTGAACATATCGTAGCGTTGATCAAATTGACAGGGGATCGGAGTAGGGAAATGTCTAATTTACAATTATCTAGAGAGGAAGGAGCAGAGCTCCGGTCTGGAATGTTAGAAACAAAACAAAAACTGCATTTGGACGGATCCATAGAAACCAACATATGGCAATAACATGCAGTTACGGTGTCTGTCAACCTGTGTTAAGAAGGATTCAGGGATTCGCGAGGTCAATGCAGCCAGATTGGTAACTTTGTGA
>NW_014579791.1:0-1128 GCF_000485595.1 Priapulus caudatus
ACACACACACACACACACACACACACACACACACACACACACACATATACATACACACGCTCGTGGATCAACGACACAGTGAAAACAGCATGTCAGCTAAACAGTCAGTCAGACAGTCAAACAGTCATAGTACATCTCATGATTATCTGTTTTCTATCCCTTATCCATGCTGCGTGCGTGCGTGCGTGCGTGCGTGCGTGCGTGCGTGCGTGCGTGCGTGCGTGCGTGCGTGTGTGTATACACATCGTAGTTGGTTAGGGACGGACTATACACACACACCGTGGTGTGTGACATTGATAGAAATATTACAATCGAACACTCAATAGATCCAACGTTATATATGCCTAGTGTTTCCCTCATCTATGCGGCGTGCGCGCGCATGCGTGTACAGACAATGTTTACAGAGGGATTTCATCAATCATCAATAACCAATAAATCAACCATGTAATCAATGATCAGTGTTTAATCATATTTCAATTTGCATTGATTCAATCAAGTGGAGTTCAATATTATGAGAACATCTTGCGTTCAGTAGTTGTACATCAAAGGTCAAGCATCTACGTCAGCTGGTCGGGGGGTCAAAGGTCAATCATCCACGTCAGCTGGTCGTGGGGGTCAAAGGTCAATCATCCACGTCAGCTCGGCGTTGGGGTCAAAGGTCAAGCATCTCCGTCAGCCGCTTGCAGCCTCCGCGTCCGTGTGAGTAAACGCGTGATACCGACAGCGGCGGATGAATAAGATATCATTGTAGAAGATGCTGGGGATGCTGAGGGATGCTGGGGATGCGGGGATGCTGGGGATGCGGAGATGCAGGGATGATGTGGATGCTGGGGATGATGTGGATGCGGGGATGCTGGGGATGCTGGGGATGCTGGGGATGCTGGGATGCGGGGATGCTGGGGATGCTGGGGATGCTGGGAGATGCTGGGGATGCTGGGGATGCTGGGATGGAGCTCCCAGCATCATATTGTCCGCAATAATAAACATCGGTGGCGCGAACAAACAAACAAACGTCTGCCATGCTGGTTGACCTGAAATATCCTTATCTAGTATACGCGAAGGCGGCGTGGAGGAGGGGGGGAGAAGGGGAGAGAGATGCGATGCGATCTGAAATCTCCTAATCTAATA
>NW_014579791.1:5546-8715 GCF_000485595.1 Priapulus caudatus
GCACAACCACACACACACACACACAGAGTGTCAGTGTGTTCGTTTGTTAGTGTGCTAGTTTTACACACAGACGTGGAGTGGCGGTGTGGCCGCGTGCGTGCCACTAACAACTACCGTGAGATATATCTGTGTGTGAATCACACATCGTGATTGCGTGTATCTGTGTGTGTGAATCACACGTGAATCCGTGATCGTGTTGTTGTATGCGTCACGTACCGTGAACGCGTGTATATATCTGTGAATCACACACCGTGAACGCGTGTATATATCTTTGAATCACACACCGTGAACGTTTATATATTATGTGAATAACGCACCGTGAACGTTTATATATTATGTGAATCACGCACCGTGAACGCGTGTATATATCTGTGAATCACGCACCGTGAACGCGTGTATATATCTGTGAATCACGCACCGTGAACGCGTGTATATATATATATCTGTGAATCACGCACCGTGAACGCGTGTATATATATATATGAATCACGCACCGTGAACGCGTGCACTTCTATGAATGACACATCGTGAACGTATATATCTATGAATAACACACCGTGAGCGTGTCTTCACGTGCCGTGAACCCGCGTGTGTCCACGCGTATGTCACGTACAGCTATCGTGCTTGTATCTGTACGTGTAGACACCACCACCGTCACACACACGCACGCACCGTCCTGTGTAGTTGTTACTGACGCACACTCTCTCACGCTCACTCTCAGCCCCTGGGTCACGTAGTTACGCAGTTAGAGAGAGCGGGTCACGCAGCGTGACAGCCAGCAGGCGTGAGCGACAGAGCGTGACAGCAGCAGTAGCAGCGGCGGCGGCGGCGGCAGCGGCGGCAGGTAGCGTCTTATATACCTGTGTAATCTACGTCTTACCTGGAATGTACACCTGCAACGACAACAACGGCGGTAGCAGCAGTGGCAGACGCGTGTAGAAGAGAGAGAGAGAGAGAAGGAGGGAGGAAGAGATAGAGAGAGACATGCAGACATAGAGAGAGAGATATAGACAAAGATAGAGAAAGACGGTGGTAACACGGCGTGTGAAGACTGAACGACGAGTAAATTTACCCGCGTGTGTGCGTGAGACGTGGAATGGTGAGCGGTTAGTATATTTTCACCTGTAGAAGCAACGGAAACAGACGCACGTGTATGTGTGAGAGAGCAAGCACGCAAGGTAACTGCACAACGAGGAAATCTACCTGTATGTGAAAGTGTTAGTAAAATATACAAATGTAGAAACAACATCAACAGAGGCAGACGCATATATATATATGTGAGAGAGAGAGAGAGAGAGAGAGAGAGAGACGAAGCATGAGATACATGTTTTTACTACAATGAAATCTATTCGTGTATATGTATGACGTATGTGTGAGAGAAAAACAACGATGCCACGGACCGGGGTGAGGTGAGGTGTTATAATTAATTGATTAATCAGTTAACACCTATCCCCTCCCACGCGGCATCGACGGACGGTGAAGCGAGTCAAGCGGATATGGTCGCACTGTGGCAACACACACATACACCCACACCTTCACGTGTGACGCGGTGAGAGGTGTGAGTGTGTCTCATCTGTGTGTGTCACACCTTCGCGTGTGACGCGGTGAAAGGTGTGTGTGTGTCTCCTCTGTGTGTGTCACACCTTCGCGTGTGACGCTGTGAGAGGTGTGAGTGTGTCTCATCTGTGATATGTGTGCTCCAGCCGCCAGCAACGTCTGGTACCTCCACTACCTGCACCTTTCATTACTGCTGCTGCTGCTGCTGCTGTGGGTGGGGACTGCAGAGCAGCAGCATGTGAAGCATGAGATAACGTGGAAGATGTGGAAGGCGTTGCAGCCGCATGTTATCGAGTATTACCCGTACGGTGGAGTCAGCTATAGTTCCCGACAGGTCGGCGAGGGAGAGCAAGGTGAGAGAGCAGCAGCTTATGTACCTGTATAACTCTAATCATATCCCTACGTACCTATGTAGCGTTAAACCTGCTAACCTAATCATTATCCTAATCATGACCCTAACCCTACTGCTGCTGCTGGTGCTGCTGGTGGTGGTGGTGGTGGTGCTGCTGCTGTTGCTGCTGTTGCTGCTGTTGCTGCTACTGCTACAGACCGCATGCAGGCATGTGTGGGTAGCAGGACCCAACCTGTTCTTCTACCTCCTCCTGGCACTGCGAGGCGTCTCTACCCTGGATGGGGGTCGCTGCCTTTTTCACATGCCTGAGAATTTTAATGATGTTTTCGCGGTGCAGCGGCGGCTGGCGTGTTATAAACAGCGATCCAGCCAATAGGTCGATCCAGGCAATAGATGCTGGAGAGAGAGAAAGATAGGAGGAGAGAGAGAGAGAGAGAGAAAGCGAGAAAATGAGAGAAAGAGAGAGAGAGAGAAAGAGAAAGAGAAAAAGAGAAAGAGAGAGAGAGAGAGAGACAGAGAGAAAGAAAGAAAGAAAGAGAGAGAGAGAGAGAGAGAGAGAGAGAGAGAGAGAGAGCGAGAGATGAAGTAAGGAAAAGATAGGGAGAGCGAGAGAAAGAGAGCATTTACGGTAGGAATGCACTATATACGCGCGCTCACAATCATAGAGCGAAAAAGAGAAAGAAGAGAGAGAGAGAGAGAGAGAAGAAGAAGAAGAAGAGAGAGAGAGAGAGAGAGAACGGGTGAAATTGCGGGAAAGATAGAGAGAGAGCGATAGAAATAGATATAGAGCGAGAGAGAGGGGGAGAAGATAGGGAGAGAGAAAGAGGGTGAGGGAAAGATAGAGATAGAAATAGATAGAGAGCAAGAGTGAGAGAGAGAGAGAGAGAGAGAGAGAGAGAGAGAGAAAGAGAGAGGGGGAGAGAGTATGTGTATATAGAGCGATATAGTGACGGCGAGAGTAACTAAGTGAGTGTATAGTGGAGTATAGTGTATCTATACGATGACTTCCATATCTCTCATGTAACGTGTGAAAGGCTGGTGTTGATATCTCACCGCTCCATTGAAGATGGAATGTTACGCATTCAATCAGAAGCTGTTCATGTGATTAGGCTTGAGTGTCGCCTTACTAACGGAATGTCAAGCTTTACTTTGATCATGTACACTATCTCTCTCTCTCTCTCTCTCTCTCTCTCTCTCTCTCTCTCTCTCTCTCTTTCTATCGCTCTCTCTGCCTCTCTTTCATTCGTTCTCTCTTTCTCG
>NW_014579791.1:9404-12706 GCF_000485595.1 Priapulus caudatus
ACACACACACACACACACACACACACACACACACACACACACACACACACACACACACACACACACACACACACACACACACACCGCCGCCACCAACACCACCGCGACGATACACCCTTCTCTCTCTCTACGTCTGCATGAATCAATCTAGTGTTTAACACGCGGCTGGGGACGTATATAACACTAGTACTGATCCAGGGATGCTGGATGCGGGATAACTTGTCCAGGGATGCTGAGGGATAAAGTAACTCCTGTTTATGACTCGTGACTGCATTATTGCATTCGATCCAGGATGCTGGGGTAGGATGCACACACACACGTACGCGCGCACGCACGCACGCACACACGTACGCACGTACGCACCCAAACTTCGGATGCATACATTCCTGTAACGAGTGTTTATAGTGTAAAACAAAGACGACACGGACGACGACGACGACGACGACGACGACGACGACGACGACGACGACGTCGACGACAACGACGACGACGATGATCCTGATGATGTTGATGATGATGATGATGATGATGATGATGATGATGATGAAGATGATGAAGAAGATGAAGATGAAGATGAAGATGAAGAAGATGATGAAGAAGATGAAGATGAAGATGATGATGATGATGCTGATGATGATGAGGATGAGGAGGAGGATGAGGAGGATGCTGAGGATGAGAATGAGGATGAGGAGAAGGATGCTGAGGATGAGGATGATAAGAATGATCATGGGGATGCTGATGATGATGAGGATGAGGTTGAGGATGAAGATGAGGATGAGGATGAGGATGAGGTTGAGGATGAGGATGAGGATGAGGATGAGGAGACGAGACGAGACGTGAGAGTGTACGCTAATGGATTGTGCTGAGCATCTCACGCCACACATGCTTGCGTATATGCTTACACGCATACGTACGTTAGAAGCTGAGTGAATGCGGGTTTGTTACTGCTGCTGCCTGCTGCTGCTGCTACAGTTACCAGCAAGGACGATGAACCTACTCTACTACTAGTACTATTCTACACGACTCTGTCTCACAGACACGCGCCCGCGTGTTCTACTATCTCCCTCCTTCTCTTTCTCTCTTTCTCTCGCTCTTGCTTTCTCTTTCTCCCTGTGTCCCTCGCTTTCTGTCGCTTTCTCTCTATCTTTCCCCGTCTCTCTCCATCTCGCCTTCTCTCTCTCTCTCTCTCATCTGCCATCTCGCCTTCTCTCTCTCATCCCACTCTCTCGCCTCTCGCGCGCGATCTCTCGCTCTCGCTTCCCTTATTTACCTCTCGGGCGCTTTCCTTCTCGCTCCTTGTTTCTTTTGCTCTCGTCTCTCGCTCTCTCTCTCTCTCTTCCCGGCCCCTGTCTCTTCCCCCTGCCTCCTCTTTGCTCCTTCGCTCCGGCTCCTTTCTATCCCCTGCCCCCTCTTTTGCTCCCTCTTCCGCACCTGTCTTTTCTCCTCCCTCTCCCACAGCCTTGATGAAAACACGTGTGTCCGCGTTACGGGAGAGCGTGTGATCGAGTACCGTATGCTGTAAGAGATAGGTATGAGATTATATGATGTATGTGTGTACGTGAGGTACGCGGGCGATGCTGGGGTCGTGGCTCGCGGCTTTCCATCCCTAGATCTGTAGCTGCGCCGCGTGTGTGTGTGTTGTGTGTGTGTGTGTGTGTTGCTGTGTGTGTGTGTGTGTGTGTGTGTGTGTGTGTGGTGTGTGGTGTGTGTGTTGTGTGTGTGTGTGTGTGTTGATGTGTGTGTGTGTGTGTTAGCGTGGGATCGGTGCCCTCATAGTGCAAGTGTCTGGTGATATATATGATTATTATATTATATTATATATATATATATATCGATATGCGTGGATACTGATGAGGATAGAGTGGAGGTTGGGTGGAAACACAGTTATATCCAGTAAAGTGGTACTTGTGGAGATCATGGATGTGAGGCCCACGTACTGAATTGCTGGAAGCATGCCCATGAGATTTATTCACTCGGATTTTATATGGGTAGTGTAGGACTTTATTATAACGAAGACCTTTTTTTATTCTCGTATAACCTATTATGCTACACCGATCCGCAACCTAATGGAAAATAGCACATGATGAGTGTTCATGCCCCTTCATATCAAGAATCATGAACCTATGACGATACATAAGACACTCTTAAGTTGCATCAGAATCGTTTGAACATGACCTGTGCAGCTAAAGGACTGCTAATTCGTCATTTTAACAATCATGTGTTTGAATTAATATATTTATTTTATAATGTAATGTTGTTAGGACTTTACATATCAAGAACTTTTTTATATCTTATAACCTATTTGTACAACCGATTACCGCATGAAATTACACATGATGAGTGTTCAATCCCATTCATTCGTCAAGAAATCATGAAACTAGTGAACGATAGCATAAACACTTAAGTTGGCCATCAAATCGTTGACATGACTGTGAGCTAAAGGACTGCTAAATTCAGCAGTTCTCTTAAACAATTCATGTTGTTTGAATTTAATATATTTTATTATTATATTTATATTATGTTATCATTTTATTAATTTGTTATTATTGTTATTATTTTCTTGGTAAAGTTAGTGTGGATTTTGATTTAGACCTTCGCAAAAAAACACATCGATATAAGCAATACTATTTTTAGCGAAAAATGGAAAGACAAGCAATCCAAAGTCTGATGCCTTTACTTCATAGTCCGTCATAGAAAAAAAAAACTAGCACGAAAAAAATACTCATCACTTCCACAGTGTTGCTCAATTTATGTAGGATTCGTCTGTCTGTCATTTAGCGGTGTTACTGTAAATCACATACCTGCAACACACCTGTCCTCCTCACCTACCGCCACGTGCCTCCACGATAGCACCGCAGGCAGGTATGCACCCGACATTCTCACCTGTACATCAGCTATTACTGATGCGCTAGCTGTTAAACCTTCTTTGAAAGACCGTGTTAGTGATGGTAGAGCAAGTTTGTCTTTCTCGTTATTCTGGGCTGTTAGTGGTGGTAGAGAGACTGTGGTTACAACACCTGGTCAAGTGATTATTGGTTGCAGGAATGCAGGAGACAGAAGGAGATGGAGGAGGAGAATGAGGGGAGGAGGGAGATGGAGGAGGAGGGGAGGAGGGGTTGACACGCGCCCGTAGCCGAAACAAATTTGTGCGGCGAGTGTTCCTTTAATTTCGTGGAATGCGTGATGTTACCATGGATACGGAGAATGTTTACCTGTTATCACCAGTGCGAAAGCAAGAGGAGGAGGAGATGGAGGAGAAGAAGACGAAGGAGAAAGAGAGGAACGAGGAGGAAACGGAGAGC
>NW_014579791.1:12731-22194 GCF_000485595.1 Priapulus caudatus
GCTTGCTATCGTATTCGTGTTATAGCTGAGTTAGTGAGTTTGATTCAGGTTACAGGAGGCATTAGAAGAAGGAGAGCGTGAATGACATAAATAGGCGTTTACGACAGCAGTTAGACGTGGGTGGATTAAAAATATAGGTGGAGGAGCAGGGAGGCGGCAGGCAAGAGGAGAGGAGGAGGAGGAGGAGGGGAGGAGTAGCGAAGAGGAGGAGGAAAGAGGCAGAAGGGAGGAGAAGCAGGAGCCGGAGCAATGAGCGCAAGCCGAGAAAGTGATGTTAAAGAAAGAGGAGAAGGCAGGATGGATAATGATGAATGCCATGAGTAAGAAGAAAGTTGAGAGTTGAGCTGCCAAAAAATGAGTTGTAAACAAAAATAACAACATCAAACAAAAAACCGCAAACAAAAAAGAAACCAATAACAAGAAGGAGAAACAAGAAACAATCATTGGTAACAAACAATATACTACAACAGATTACAATGATGTACAATACATGACCAATTATGTACATGATGTGCAATGATGTACAATGATATGTACAATGAATACATGACGCTACAATGATGTACAATGATGTACAATGATGTGCAATGATTACAATGATGTACAATGTGTACAATGATGTACAATGATGTACAATGATGTGCAATGATGTACAATGATGTACAATGCATGCTCTGCAATGATCGTTACAATGATGTACAATGATGTAACACAGTGATTGTACAATTGATGCAATGATGCCTACCATGATGGTACAATGATGCTTACAATGATGTTGCAATTGATGTACAATGATGTACAATGATGTACAATGATGTACAATGATGTACATGATGTGCAACGATGCTACACATGATTACAATGATGTACAACTGCGATGTGCCAATGATGCTAAATGACTGTACAGTGATGTACAATGAATGCTGCCAATGATGTGCCAATGATGTACATGATGGACAATGGATGGGCAGTTATGCGCCACAATGATGCTACAATGATGTGCAATGGGATGTACAATGATGTACAATTGATGTACATATGATGTACAATTGATGCTTGCAATGATGTACAATGATGCCTACAATGTATGTGCAATGGTGTGCAATGGATGCTACAATGATCGTGCCAATGAGCTACAATGGATGATGCAATGATGCTACAATGATGTAAAACTGATGTTACAATGATGGTACGCAACTGATGTTACAATTTTGTACATTGATGTACAGATGATGTACAATAATGTACAGTTATGCTTACATGCGATGTACAATGGATGTACATGATGTACATGTGTACACATGCCTGTAAAATGATGTACAATGATGCTACCCCAATCGCCGCGCGTCCACACCCAATGTTGGTACAATGATGCTACAATGATGTACAATTAATGTACAGTTATGCTACCAATGCACTGCTACAATGATGTACACAATGATGGGCAGGGATGTTTCGAAACAATCAATCCCACAATTATACTATAATATACGTATAATAAATATTGCGTATAATATAATCTTTCATACAGGGTATATTTATACTTAATACTTCTATACTTATATATTATAATATGATATATACAAGTACTATATATATTATATTTGGCGAATATGATCAACATATGTTATAACAGGACATGATCTTCGCTGCGCTGTTTACGATCTCACATTCGGTTGGATTTCCCCGGGAGCTCCGCCACTTTAATAAATATGCTAGCATTTGTGGCAGTGGTATCCACTGGTGTACGAAGCTGTGCGCCTGCAGCGGTTTGCTATTAGGATATTCGACATATTGCTCCCCCCCCACGGCGTTAAGAATGCGAACAAATGACCAACATGTCACCATCACCCCTTGACTGCAGGCGCGCGTCTCCTCGTACGTGTACAAAAGCTGAACTGTTTTTGTTTAAATAGTCTCGCTAGCCTCTAGTTTCTAGTCTGGTATGTCTCTCTTTTTGGTTTCTCCCCCCTCTCTCTCTCTATCTTCACTTCTCTCTTTTCTTCTCTCCTTGCGCGCGCGCTCTCGCTCCCTCGCTCGCTCTCTCTCTCTCTTTCCTCTACTCTCTCTCTCTCTCTCTCTCTCTTTGTCTGTCTCTCTCTCGCTTCTCTATCGCCTCCTCTCTCTTTCTCTAAAGCTCTCTATCGCCTCTTATTCGCCCTTCTCTCATTTCCTCTCTTCTCTCGCTCTCTCTCCCCTTTTCTCTCTTCTGTCTGTCTCTCTGTCTTCTCTCCTCTCTCGCCCCGCCCCTCCTGCCCTGTCTCTCCTCTCTCCCCCCTTTCCCCTCCTCCGTCTCTCCGCACGATACTGTTACGTTTCTTACGACGTTGTAGAGGCATGCGGGGAAACTATGTCGTTTCGCGCTGCTGCGCTATACCCTGCCTCACGTCGCTGCCGCTTCGCTCTCAGGGTGCTGATATGAAGAGACGAGTTGCGGCGATACAGGGATGACGTTGCCGCCGGGTGTCGTGCGGTAGTGGAATTATTAAGTGTCCGTGAGATTTGTGCGTGGCGTATATATGCGTGAGCGTGCGTGCAGCGTGCGTGGCGTTGCGTGTATGCGTTACGTGTGGTGCGGTGTGCGTATATTATTGTGCGGCACGTGCGTGTGTGCGTGTGCGTATATCGTGCGTTGCGTGCTGTGCGTGGTAGGTGCGTGTGCGTGCCGTAGTGTGCGTCTGTCCAATATGTGCGTACGGCTCGTGCCGTGTGAGTGCGTTATATCGGAATCGTGTGTTCGATATGGTGAGTGTGGGCGTTCTTCACCGTCGTCGCGTGCTAGGTGCGCCGGTGCTGTGGGTTGGCGGAGGGCGATGGAAGGGTGAAGCGGGAGAGAGGGTGGGGTTGAGGCCGTTACGGGAGCAGACACTCTCTCGGTTGAGAAGAAGGACTTAGAGCGGGCCCTGTTTGGCCATTCAATCCTGTGGCAAATAAAAATTACGCGAAATGAACGGCATTACATAAACACCACAATGAGACCCGCCTCTCCCAGTCTTGCTCTCTACTCTCTGCGCTCTCTCTCTCTCTGATCTTTCAATCATCTCTCTCTTGTACCAAGTTCTCTCTCTCTCGCATCCTCTCTCTCTACCTCTCTCTCCTCTCTCTCGCTCTTTCGCGCTCTCTCGGGCCACTTCTCATCTCTCTCTCTTATCTCTCTGCTCTCTCTCTCTAACCTCTCTCTGTCATCTCGTCTCTCTCCTCTCGTCTCCTCTGCCTCCTACCTCTTCCTCTCTCTCGCTCTTTGCGGCGCGTGCTCTCTGGCCTCTCTCCTTCTCTCTCTACCAATCTCTCGCGCTCTTCTTCTACCATCTCTTCTACCGACGCACTTCTCTCGAGACGCGCGCCTCGTCTCGCCGATCATCTTCTAGCGACGATTTCGTCCTCTCTCTTTCATCTCTGATTCTCTCTCTCTCTCTCTCTCTCTCTCTGTCTCTCTCTCTATTTCTACTTTCTCTATCTCTACTCTTTCTTATTTCTCTCTGTTCTCTCTTCTTTTCGCTTTTTTTCCTTTCTCTTCTCTCTCTCTCTCTACTCGCTTTTTTCTCTCTCTCTCTCTCTCTGCTCTCTCTATTCCTCTCTCTAATCTCTCTCTCTCTCTCTCTCCTCTCTCTCTCTCTCATCTCTCTCTCTCTCTCTCTCTCTCTCTCTCTCTCTCTCTCTCTCGTAAATCTCTCTCTCTCCTCTCTCTCTCTCTGGCTCTCTCTCTCTTCGTCCTCTCTGCTCTCTCTTCCTCTCTCTACTCTCTCTCTCTCTATCTCTCTATCTTTCTCTCATCTTTGCTCTCTCTTTTCTTCTCTTCTCTCTCTTCTCTCTCTTTTCTCATTCTCGCTCGCTCGCTCTCTCTCTCTCTCTTCTCTTCCTCTCTCTCTCTTCTCCTCATTTCTCTCTCTTCGCTCGCTCGCCTCTCTTCTCTCTCTCTCTCTCTCTCCTCTCATCTCTCTCTCATCTATGCCTCCTCTCTCTCTCTCTCTTCTTTCTTATTCTCTTGCCGCGCGGGCTCTCTCTCTCTCTCTCGTTGCACAAACCTTGCCGCTGGCTTGCATGCGCCGGTCTGTTTCCCACATCTCTGTTGATAGAATGCCGGTGAAACTACGTGTGAAGGATTAATGAACTACCCATATGTCAACTACTTTTACTCTGCCTGCTTTGCTACGTCTGCCGCTCCCCCTCCGACACGCACACACGCACACACACACACACACACACACACACCACACACACACAACACACACACAACACCACACACACACACACACACACACACACACACACGACACACACACACACACACACACACACACACACACCACACACACCACACACGCACACACACACGCCACACGCACGCACGCACGCACCACACACACACACGACCAACGCCGCGCGCATCACACACACACACACACACACATCGCGCACACACACGCACGCCGGCACACCGCACGCCACACGCACGGCACACACGCATACGCACGCACGCACGCACGCACGCCGACGCACGCACACACGCAAGCGCACACACGCACACACACGCACATCACACGCACCGACGCACAACGCTACGCACGCACGCACGCGCCACACGCACGCACCGCAAACGCTACTGCTACGCACACAACACGCACAGCACACACAACGCACACACAACACGCCACGCACGCACCGCACACCACCGCACGCACGCACGCACGCCACGCACGCACGCACTGCACGCACACACATCGCTCTCTCCCTCACTCATTCATAAATATTGACTGTTACCGGTGAGTTAGAGGGAGCAGCACACGCTGCCTACTTTACACACCAATGCTTAAACCTACCGACGTGACAGTATCTAGCCATAATATTTGCTCCTTGTGTCGCTCACTCACATCACTACAAAGCGAATCTCTGCTCTCATTCTTTCTCTTTCTTCATCTCTCTCTCTCTCCTCTCTCTCTCTTCTCTCTCTCTCTCTCTCCCGTCCCTTCTCGTCCTCGCTTCCTCTTCGCCCTACCGCTCCCTCATCCTCTCCTTCTGCGCTATCTCTCTTATCTCTCTATTTCTATCCTCTTCTTTCTGTCGTACCTCTCTCCCCCTCTCTCTATCTTCCTGCCCCCCCCCACCCATCTCGCTCCTCACACTTCTTCTCCCTCCGCCACTAGCGCAGTCGGTGTTACCGACCTTGTAATGGACAATAGAGAGGGACAAAGACAGGGAGGTTTCTATACTCCTGGTCGCTTGTTTGCCTCGATGTAAGCTATCACGTGAGTAAATGGAATATGCTTGCTTATAGTTTGTCATAGACAGCCAGCGTGAAGACATAACACCGCCACCACCAACAGTAGTCGTTAGCAGCAGTAGCAGCATCACTTAGCAGCAGCGCAGCAGCGCAGCAGCCATCACTAACCTGCAGTAGCAGCGCCAGCAGCCGTAACAGTAGACAGCCAGCTAGCAGTTAGCAGCAGACGCAGTAGGCAGCTAGTAGTAGGGCAGCAAGTCCCCTAGACAGGTGCATAGATTAAATTGACACTGCCGACACATAGATGGAGTCACCTTTTACTCACCTGCCAGGGAAAAAGAAAAAAGCAAGAATGATAATGATGATGATGATGCATGGATGCATGCATGATGATATGATGCATGTTGTATTACAGCTGTCCCTATCTTTTTCTCATCTAAGCTTCCCACGCCACCCCTCCCCTTCCTCCCGCCTCCTCTTCCTCCCCCTCCCAAGTGCCCCCGCCCCTTGTCCCTGTGACGATCCTCTCCTTCTTTTCATTCCAAACAACACACAACAGCAGAAAGACATTTCAATATTTTCTTTGCGGGATACCGCAACCGTGCATCGCGCTAATTGGCTTTGATTCTCCCGCCTGACCACGCTTCTTGACTGCGATTGCGCTGGTCTGTGTTACGGTCTCGAGATCTCTTTCACATTCTCTGATAGAGACGCAGGCAAGGCACTTGTTACACACGCCTGAGTGTGAAGTACGAAAATTACCCACATATGTATTGTATATTATATGTGTATATAATATATATCATATACATATATAATATATTATAGTATATATTATATATACCGTGAGTGTGTGTCATGTCGTGTCGCTTGTTGTGTTGAGTTGTGTGTGTTGTGTTCTTAGCTTGCTGGCTAATACTTTTGACTGGATTTCCCCGCCTTCCTTTCTCGCTGTTGACCTTCACCGTTGCCATGGCGATTGCGACGACGCGTGTCTCGTCGCTCCAGAGACGAACCTCGAGAACGCGCTCGAGCGCCTATTCGTGCACGTCACAGCCGTTCGGCGATGTGACGTAACGTGTCGCGCAGATGACGTGATTATTCGATTATCGCCGTGCGGTGACGTTTGACGCAGTCGTCCCGTGGCGTACTCGATTTGACGTCATTTACGTGTTTGTTATTCGCGTTAGATGTCGCTTTGGCGTGCGCACGGATGTGGAAGAGCTGGTGTGGACTTGCTGCACTGCGGGAGCCGGCTTTTAATTATGTCTTTCACTAGAAATTAAGTCGAACACTTGTGGAACATGGCGAACGTGTCTGTGGTTGTTAGCAGTAGCTGCTGACGACGGCATGGATCTGCAGGATGCCATGAATCGGGGGTCTGGTGGCGGGAAGGAGGGGAGTGCGAGCATATATGGCGGGGGTGAGGGTAGCGAGTGTGCGGGAGTGGGGCTGGTGCTGTGTGCAGGGCGGTGGCTGGGGGAAGGTGGGTGTGTGCGGGGGTGGGGAGGGTGGTGTGTGTGCCCCCCGGGGGTGCGGGGAGGTGCGGTCGTGTGCGCAGCCCCGGGCCCGGTCCGCAGTATACCCACAGGGCGCGGGGGGGGCGGAAGGGTGCGGTGTGTGCGCGGCGGGTTCGGGACGAGGGTGGGTGTATGCGGGGGTGGCGCGGAGGCGTGCCATGTGGGTGCGGAGGGGGAGGGAGGGTGCATGTGTGCGAGGGGGGAGGGAGGGTGCATGTGTGCGAGGGGGGAGGGAGGTGCACATATGCCGGTGGTGGGGGAGGGTGTGTGTGTGCGGTGGGTGGGGGAGTGAGGATAGATGCATGGTAGTCATGTAGGAAGGACGGTGTGGCCGCTGGTATGCATGGATGCGGGTTGGATGCTGGCATGAGGATGATGCAGGGGTGGATGGATGCAGGGATGGATGGATGCTGGGGTGGATGGATGCTGGGATGGATGGATGCAGGGGTGGATGGATGCTGGGATGGATGGATGCAGGGGTGGATGGATGCTGGGATGGATGGATGAAGGGGTGGGTAGATGCTGGGTTGCCGGGAAGAAGGAGGTGGTGCTGGTGTTGGGCGCCTGGCTGCATGGGCTGATGGGCCTGGTCTAATGGCTGTTGGGTCAAGCAGACATCCTGATTGGCTGTCTACTCGGGCAGCGATGGTGATTGACGTTCGATGCGTGACGTCGTTACAGAATTAATTTTCCTCCAATTTTCCGTCTGCAATGACCACAAAAACGCATGAATTTCCCGTCTTATACATTATTTTCCACGATAATATAATAGCTCATCTATATCCGGGGACTTCAAGCGTGGTGAAATGATTTCCGATTGGCTCGCTATTGGAATTGCCTCTGCTGGGAGTCTTTGACGCGTGTTAAGCTGTATATAAGCGATAACAGTGAAGGCAGGGAGTATGGGAGGTTACCAGTAATAGCATAATACGCTGTAATAGGCGAATGAATAGTACAGCTCGTTGGTGTTATGCTGTATAGAGGCAAGTCGGCTTAGCGGTTGTAACATGTCATTACTGCATTTGCCTTCTCTCAACGGCTCACTAGCTCCCTCCGCAGTTTTCTCTCTAGCTTCCTGTATAGTTTTCTTTATAGCTGATATAGCTTCCTCTGTAACTTCTTCTAACTTTCTCTTTAGCTTCCCTATAGTTACAACGATATCCTTCTCTATATCATCTTCTCAATCTTCCTCATTACTTTCCCCTGTATCTTTCTTTATAAGTTCTTCTCTGTTGCTCCTCACTACGTTTCCCTCTCGCTTAATTCCTCTATATTTTCATCTCTCACGTGCGCTCTCGCTTCCTCTGTGCCTTCTCTATGGACTATATTCTTTATTCCTTTCTAGCATTCCCTCTATATATAGCTGTCCCTCTTGTTTTATTTCTCGCTTCCTCTGTCTTTCTCTCTAGCATCCCATGTATAAATGTAGCTTCCTCTCTTGGCCACGCGGGTTAAGGCAGACTGCTCAGTTGGCTGGTTGCACCAACGCTCTAACTTCTACCTCTCTAGTGGCCCCAGACTCTCTCTCTCTCTCTCTCTCTCTCTCGCTCTCTCTCTCCCTCCCCCTTCTCTCTCTCTCCCCTAACTATCTATTTCTCTTTCTCCTGCGCGCGCTTTCTCCTCCTTTCTCTGTTTGTCTCTCTGCCTGTCTGTCTCCCTCTCTTTCTTTCTTAGTCTCTCTCTCTCTCGCTCTCGCCGTCTCACTTTCTCTCTTGTTTCCTGTAAGTAAATAATTTCGAATGAAACACATTCCGCGTCCCTTGGCAATCCTATCTTGTAAATAGTTTTTTCACTCTCTCATCTTTTCTTACTTCTCAGTAAAAGCCAACGGTTTTCAGTTGCCTATCCTCATGTACTTTGGCGTCGGAGCGATCGAGTGATATGGCGAAAGAGAGAGAGAGCGAGAGAGAGAGAGAGAGAGAGCGTGAGGGAGAGAGGGTGGGAGAGAGCGAACAGAGTATGTGAGAAAGAACTCGAGAGAGGGGACGCGCGTGAGGGAGAGAGACCGAGCAAAAGAGAGAGGGGGAGAGGGAGAGGGAGAAAGCGGTAGAGAGGGAGAGAGCGAGGTAGAGAGGGAGAGAGAGAGAGGGAAAGAGAAATAGAGAGAGGGAGAGAGAGAGGGGGAGAGAGAATTACTGCAGAAGGAATTGCTGACATTTTTTTCGCTTGCTATCGTCTTCGTGTTATAGTGAGTTAGTGAGTTTGATTCAGGTTACAGGAGGATTAGAAGAAGGAGGAGGTGAATGACATGAAATAGGTTTACGACGAGCTAGTAGAGGTGGTGGATAAAATATAGGTGGAGGAGCAGGAGGCGGAGGAAGAGGAGGAGGGGGAGGAGGAGGAGGAAGAGGAGGAGGAGGAGTAGGAAGAGGAGGAGGAAGAGGAGAAGGAGGAGAAGGAAGAGCCGGAGCAAGAGGAAGCGAAGAAAGTGATGTTAAAGAAAGAGGAGAAGGAGGATGATAATGATGATGATGAGGAAGAAGAAAGTTGAGAGTTGAGCTCCAAAAATGAGTTGTAAACAAAAATAACAACATCAAACAAAAAACCGAAACAAAAAAGAAACAATAACAAGAAGACAAACAAGAAACAATCATTGGTAACAAACAATATACAACAACAGATTACAATGATGTACAATGATGTACAATGATGTACAATGATGTACAATGATGTACAATGATGTACAATGATGTACAATGATGTACAATGATGTACAATGATA
>NW_014579791.1:24704-25908 GCF_000485595.1 Priapulus caudatus
CGACACAGCCGCCCTGCTTGCGGCGCCGGCAGTTACCGCTTCTTCGCGCGCTGGCCCAGCGCGCCTCCTGCCTTCCCGCACCACGCACAGCTGTCATTCTGGCTCTCTCTGCGTCCTCGTCTCTCGTTCGTGCTCATCTGAGATCTCTGCTCTCTCATGCCCTCGAGCTCGAGTGCTCTCTCTGCTCATCGCTGTGCTCTGCCTCGTGCCTCCTCAGCTCTCTTGCTGCGGCACCTGTGGGCAGCTGTAAATTGGCAGTGCGGTACGTGTAAGTAGAGAGGAACACAGGTGTGGCTGTGTGTAAGCGCGCTTGGTTGGTTAATAGCCACACACAGCTAAGAACGCAACACGGACGTCACGCGGCTGCTGGCCTGCTCTGATTTACGCCGCTACACGACACAGCAGCCACAAGCGACACACACACACATCACAGGACGCACACCAGCACAGCAGCACACTCACGCGCGGGCACGGGGCGCAGCGCGGCGACAGCGCACGAGCGCACACAGCACCACAGCACACAACACCTAACACAGCCACACACAACGACACACACAGGGCAACCAGCACACGGCCGCAGCGCACACGGCACAACGCAGGCACGCACGAGCGGCACACGCACACGCGAGCGGACGCACAACGCAGCACGGCGACACGCAACAGCGGCAGCAGGGGATGCACACCGAGCAGCTGTGACCTAGGCCCCTGTGAGGCAATACGGCTGCAGNACACACACACACGCACACACGCACACACACCAGCACTGTGATAGCCCCTGGGAGCAATACTTGCCAGTTAATCTCTAATCTCAGCCATAGAAGCATGAGATATAGCGCAACATATAGAGATATAGAGATATAGCGCAACATATAGAGATATAGAGATATAGTGGGGACTAAAATACTCGACAGCTGCTCATGCCAGCTACCGTGCAATCTATAGTTAGGCAAGCCTCACCCTCCCTCACCCCATCCTCCACCCTCCCTCACCCCATCCCTCCTCCCTCACCCCATCCCTCCTCCCTCACCCCCATCCCTCCTCCCTCACCCCATCCCTCCTCCCTTACCCCATCCTTCATCTAGGAGGTCACTCTTTCTCTTTCTGTTCCACCATCACATTGTTACCCGTCTCATCCCTCCTCTCTGCTCCCCGCCCCTCCTCTTTCATCCCTCCTCTATTTCCCCTCCCCTCCTCTCTCCTCCCC
>NW_014579792.1:0-25901 GCF_000485595.1 Priapulus caudatus
GGATATTGCTTCGGCTATGAGCCGTGTATACAATTTCAACTTGGTCGGTTTCTTTGATCTAACACTCGCTTTTTTTATAGTCGTAATTATTTTTTACGAAAATGACGCATCGGTACACGTCATTCCTATTCGGTAATAAATAGACAACGATGCCCCGAGTAACTGAAATTCATGCGTGAATCACGGCTGGTGAGGAGTAATACCGCGCGTGTCCGATAACAACTCTCGCAATAAGACTCCTTAACGCTTACAGAGACAGCTAGTATTTACTCTAGATGTACAAATGTGCATTAGACTACTCTGTAGCCGAGACTGCGAATTAAAGAGGGCGGATCAATGGTTGTCTACTTAACTCCGGCGTAACAATTCCAGGTCGTCAGGGTTAAGGTCGCCATGGTTACACGCGGTACGGATTACGCGTACCCTGCCTTGGCAGCGCTCGCTGCTATGTCGGCGACGGCTTCATGAGCGGGCCCGGCGTGCACTGGTACAGCTTCGATCTCCACCGGCTGGAAGGGAATCTGGTCGTCCTGCTCAAAGCCGTAGGTGGCGCCTTCTTTCACGGAACCCTCGCCGGTGCCCTCTTGCTTGAAAGTCTGCTCCAGCGCCTGGTCAGCCTTCTGCGACGCAGCGACCTCTACCGTCGTCTCGCCGCGTCCGCTTCCGGCCCTGTCGGCCGCCGAGCTCTCCACCTGGCGGGCGAATCCGGACTTGTATCGTCTGCCGACGGGAGCTTGCTGGAGAGCTCCCTCCTTTACGCGGGAGTCTCCTGGAGCGGAGGCAAAGGCAGCCTCCTTGCGGGCGGCGAAGTCAAACTGACCGATGTCCACGTACGGTCCGGCGAAGGTCGGAACTCCGAAGTTGCCCGCTCGAAGCGTTCCAAACGTGTTGATGTTGAATTCGTCCCCAAATCCGGTCCGGAATACGTCGGTCTGGGCGACGGCCGGAACGACTCTTCTCTGTGGGCCACCGATGATCTGCCTCACCTAGAAACACGTCAAGTTTTGCATAGTTGATGAATGTTAAATGATTACATAGCTGATCATGTAGTTATTTATCGATACACTGCATTTCAAGATATACATATATATTTATCCTATCTCGATCCTAACTACTAATCCTTATACACTGCCTATACGGAGAAGTGCCGCGCGGTGTTCCCTACTCGCCCTTCACTCCACCACAGGCCTGTCGCAGTGCCTGCTGCGAAGAGAAGGACCACCTAAGAAGTCGTACTAGCTCACCTGCTGAAACCTAGTAGTTGGAACCTGACCAACCGACATCGTCCTGAAGCGGGCGCCAGTGGTACCTGACGCTCCGCCATGGAAACCGGCGCGTGCTGCGTTGCTAACACGGAATCCCGCGCTGCCCGCGTGCACGGCAGCAGCGGCAGTACGGCCCGCCTGAGCAGCGCTAGCGACAGCTTGACCGACGCCAGCGCGGCCACCCTGAAAGTAGGAAATCTTAATGGCGTAGTACATGGTCTCTCCGTTGTAGCCTCTGAGGGGGATGACGGCCCCGGCGGAGCTCGGCACTATAACGTATCCTCTTTTTATCAACTCAGCAGATTCGTGATGGCAGCAGGCGGCGCAGCAGGCGGCGCAGCAGGCGGCGACGCAGCACGCCAGCAGGAACGATACCAGCAGCTTCATGCTGAAAACGAAGCCAAGAATATACTGAATATATATATTTATCTCTTACTTTCTCGCTCTCTCTCTCTCTCGCTATANTATATATATATATATATAGCGAGAGAGAGAGAGCGAGAAAGTAAGAGATAAATATATATATTCAGTAGATTCTTGGCTTCGTTTTCAGCATGAAGCTGCTGGTATCGTTCCTGCTGGCCTGCTGCGTCGCCGCCTTCTGCGCCGCCTGCTGCCATCACGAATCTGCTGAGCTGATAAAAAGAGGATACGTTATAGTGCCGAGCTCCGCCGGGGCCGTCATCCCCCTCAGAAGCGTGCTGCGTTGCTAACACGGAATCCCGCGCTGCCCGCGTGCACGGCAGCAGCGGCAGTACGGCCCGCCTGAGCAGCACTAGCGACAGCTTGACCGACGCCAGCGCGGCCACCCTGAAAGTAGGACATCTTAATGGCGTACAACATGATGGTCTTTCCGTCGTAGTCTACGGATTACGCGTACCCTGCCTTGGCAGCGCTCGCTGCTATGTCGGCGACGGCTTCATGGGCGGGACCGGCGTGCACTGGTACAGCTTCGATCTCCACCGGCTGGAAGGGAATCTGGTCGTCCTGCTCAAAGCCGTAGGTGGCGCCTTCTTTCACTGAACCCTCGTCGGTGCCTTCTTGCTTGAAAGTCTGCTCTAGCGCCTGGTCAGCCTTCTGCGACGCAACGACCTCTACCGTCGTCTCGCCGCTTCCGCTTCCGACCCTGTCGGCCGCCGAGCTCTCCACCTGGCGGGCGAATCCGGACTTGTATCGTCTGCCGACGGGAACTTGCTGGAGAGCTCCCTCCTTCACGCGGGAGTCTCCTGGAGCGGAGGCAAAGGCCGCCTCCTTGCGGGCGACGAAGTCAAACTGACCGATGTCCACGTACGGTCCGGCGAAGGTCGGAACTCCGTAGTTGCCCGCTCGAAGCGTTCCGAACGTGTTGATGTTGAATTCGTCCCCGAATCCGGTCCGGAATACGCCGGTCTGGGTGATGGCCGGAACGACTCTTCTCTGTGGGCCACCGATGATCTGCCTCACCTAGAAACACGTCAAGTTTTGCATAGTTGATGAATGTTAAATGATTACATAGCTGATCAGGTAGTTATTTATCGATATACTGCATTTCAAGATATATATATATATATATATACATATATATTTATCCTATCTCGATCCTAACTACTAATCCTTATACACTGCCTATACGGAGAAGTGCCGCGCGGTGTTCCCTACTCGCCCTTCACTCCACCACAGGCCTGTCGCAGTGCCTGCTGCGAAAAGAAGGACCGCCTAAGAAGTTGTACTAGCTCACCTGCTGAAACCTACTAGTTGGAACCTGACCAACCGACATCGTCCTGAAGCGGGCGCCAGTGGTACCTGACGCTCCGCCATGGAAACCGGCCCGCGTGTAACCATGGCGACCTTAACCCTGACGACCTGGAATTGTTACGCCGGAGTTAAGTAGACAACCATTGATCCGCCCTCTTTAATTCGCAGTCTCGGCTACAGAGTAGTCTGATGCACATTTGTACATCTAGAGTAAATACTAGCTGTCTCTGTAAGCGTTACGGAGTATTATTGCGAGAGTTGTTATCGGACACGCACGGTATTACTCCTCACCAGCCGTGATTCACGCACGAATTTCAGTTACTCGGTGCATGGTTGTCTATTTATTACCGAATANCGTTTATAAGATATTACAATCTCTTTGCTTTTAAATAAATAAATAAGAAACACCCTCGGTCTGTAGCCCTTGGCTGGAAAGTGGTTTTGCGCAACTTATCAGATTGTCTTCATGTTGTCTTAAAGGGAGAGTTTACTCTAGGTTCTAGGGTTATTTTCAGCTAATTTAGGTTATAATTACGCTACAGAAAAAGTTTCATGGTTCAATCACCATTAGAATTATTATTAAAAAATGTTTTAAAACTAACGACTACAGTTTGACTACAACGACGGTGGCGCCACTCAACGCGCACGGTACCTGTGAGTGAGCGCGTGAGCGTGAGCATGGATGTAATGACACTTAAGCCGTTCCAATAATAAAATGAAAATAAATAAATATTATATATACAAATACATGCAAAATATTTTTTATTCTGATGTTTCAAATGCGTGGATGCTCGCGTGCGTACGCGTGTGAGTGCCCTGTCCGCGTCCGCAGGAACGTATGAATACGTGTCGTCTCCTTCGTATCTCTCTCCACCGACCGCCTCACGCTCACTCTACGCCGTCTATCCGCCAGGACAAGATGATGTTCTGCGACATGTGCGACCGCGGCTACCACACGTTCTGCGTCGGCCTTCGCAACATCCCCACGGGGCGCTGGGTGTGCGAGGACTGCGGCATGTGCACGCAGTGCGGTAATTTGTTTTTCCTACACGTTATAGCAGAGCATATAAATCATGTTGCTTTATATGCTCCGGTTATAGCCATTGCAGAGTTTTTTGCTCCTCTGATTGACTGGCTGACCTTCGAAACAAGCGCGACTGGCGGCGAACGGACGTGTTTACGAGGAGCTTCGCTACACGAAGCGCTCAATCACCTGTATTATCAAGAGCTAATAATACCTAATAAGCTAATAAGGTATTATTAGCCCTTGGTATTATGTATATATGTCATATATCTGCGTGATACAGCCAAGTGAAGATATCTACGAAGCACATCAATCAAAACGGAAGTATCGTTGTCATATAAACAACACATAAGCAACAAATATAGCGCAAATAATTATATAACGTATACAGATCAGATTAGAGTGAATGCCGAAAGGGGGCGGCCATATTTGTTTTGGTTCATTTTGGCGGGAAAGAGATTTAACATACTAGATTGAACTGTACTATTATTACTAATACTATTATTAATTACACTAAATTATTTACATCAGGTTATTCGTCAACAACCTCGCGGCGAACGGACGTCAGGAAATCTACAGGATACCCAAATATAGCCATATATACCCATATATGTGAAGTATTTTTATCATCTAAAATAACTATTAATCATAACTTAGCTGTGACAGGATAGTGCGTGATCCACAACCATTGAAACAAAAAGAAACTATAGTAGTCTATATTAAGAAACCTCAACTAGTACTAAATTCTGGCCACTGTAAGAACTATGCCCTAGACTAGGAAAAACATTACAGAATATTATATCCACAAACATAATGGGGCCAAAAAAGAAATTAGCTAGAAAAATAGATACACAGCACGGGAGTAGGTGGGCCCAATGCAACACATGTAATGTGTGATGATATGCCTGAGGATTACGAATATGACTGCACCCTTTGTAAGTTTCAGGGGCAGTGGAAGAAAGAGAAGCCACCGGTGGAGAAAGTTCCACCGAAGAGATAAACGCACTCAGGGAAGAGGTAGCGTCCATAAGGAGCCGGCAGGAACAGCAGGGAAGCCACCTCGCATTGGATCTACCATCGAACATCGCGGTCCAATAGCATGAAGGAGCAACCGCCGCTAAAGTAAAAAAAACAACCCCACCACAAGCACACATAACATAAACAGAAGACAACATACCGAAGATGACACATCACCATCGAATCCTACACCCAAAAGTCATCCACCACACCACAATGGATACTCATCATAGGATCATCAAGAACAGTATACGTCAAACCACACCACATAGGAGAGCAGACACAAGTACACTCTTACAGAGGACTCGACTTTAAAGAAGCAAATAACCTAATCCCCAAATACAGACCAACAAAACTGAACTCAGTCATCCTAGTCTAAGGAATCAACGACATCAGAAACTACATATCCAAAGAATAAATGAAGACAATATCATTCAAATCATCAAAGGAGACCTTTAGAAAACCACCAACTGTGTCAAGGAGTACCTCAACCCCCTGAACCTATACATCACTGAAATCATCGGAGTCAACAAAAACCTACATCCGAGAGCAAAACAACATGATAAGGACAAAATTAATAGAACAGTCAAAATCCTAAATACAAAGATTAGACTATGAAACACTCAGATGGCCTTCATCACCATTCCAACTAAAGCAGACTTTACGCAGCCCACTCTACACCAGCCAGACTCAAGAGAACTCTTAGCAAGAGACGGTCTTCACCTGAGCAAGACTGGAATAGCTAAACTGACATACTGCATAATAAGAACAACATCATCGCACACAAGACATCCCCAAAAATGGCAGAACACCCGCCGATCTTACGCTGAGGTGGCTACTCAAATTAGAAGAAACACACAATGGACTCAACCAAGAAGATGCCCAACTCAATCTACGGGTAGAGGCAGTTTCCCACCTCAACAATCTACACTACGGCGACCAGCCCTATTGCCAACACCACCGGGACACCCACTACTGATGCATCCAACACACCCAGCAAACAGAAAGAGGAGTGACGCAAAAGCATACTTCCAAGAGACCATACGCCATCTACTGAACTACTGCTTCCCAGCACACCAAGTATGGCCACCAACAGGACCACAGGTACATTAACTTCTCTAAAATATGCTCATGTCTATGTTCAGTATTATATTTCAGATAACTGTTTACTACTTATGCAAGATGCCATATCTGAGCTTAATATTCATTTCTTACTCATGGTTACCCAGCTATTATTAGTTATCGCAGGGCTAGAACAAAACCCCGGACCAGAACACAAGCAAATGAATGCAGCACACGATATAGGGCCTACAAACATATCTGTCATCATACACCAAAAATATCAAATTCATGCACAGAAACATTCAAAGCTTGGTTAAAAAACATGAAAAACTAAAGGACACATTAAAAGGTCTTAATAATACAGTGATTGGTTTAACTGAAACATGGCTAACTAAAAACATATCCACTCAATCGCTATCCTTGCCTAATTATATATTATACAGGCGAGACAGGGCTATGTCAAAAAGGGGTGGGGGAGTTGCACTGTACATTCCAGATCATATTAAGACTAAAGAACTCAGGGGCATGAAAACAAATAAAATTGAATCAATATGGTATGAAATAGCAGGTTTAATAATAGGAGTTGTCTACAGGTCACCATGCAAGTCAAAAAATTGATTACTTTCTCCAACATTTTGAAACAGAGATTGAGAATGCCACAAATGTAAATAAAAAAGTAATGATAATGGAATATTACAATATAACCCTATTAAACCCAAGCAGCTGTGATTACAACAAATACCCGTACATAGACTTGCTAGAAAAATACTGCATCACCAGTCTCAATAAAACTATACCTACCAGATATGATAAGTCATCAGCGACCCTAATAGACCATTTTCTAATTCAAAAAGATGCAGAATATATCTCCTATAAGTCATTCCCCTGTGATTATTCAGATCATGATTTTATTACCACAATCTCTGACATAAAAACAAAGCAGGACCCCTAAAGAGAATGGATTATGACAAGAGATATAAAAAACATTACAGCAGAACACTTCATATCAGACCTACAAAAAATGAATTGGGAAGGGATCTACAAAAGTACAGATATCAACAATCAAGTGGCTATACTACTATACAATATACAATACTGTCTAGATATACATCAGGAGTAGATAATAGGTAGGTAGGTAGGTAGGTAAATATTATCTACTCCTGATATACATGCTCCAATGCGACACATTAAAAAACTATGGGTGCCAACGAAAAAGAACACAAAAGACACCCCCTTGTTCAATCCAGAGCTATACGCAGTCTACAGGGGCAGCAAAAAAGAAGCGCATGAAAAGATATTAACAGCATGAAACAAGAAGATTATGTTGATTACACAAAAATTAGAAATCGATTTAATAACCTTAATTTTAAGGCAAAAAAACAAATACTACAAAAACAAAAGTAATGAGGCAAAATCACCAAAAGATAAATGGAAACTCATTAATGAAACGCTTAACAGATGTGGAAATAAAAGGAGCCATATACGTAAAATCAAATCTAATAACATTATCACCACAGACTTAAAAGACATAGCCAACATATTAAATTCAAAATTCTTAGACATGGGTAAATTTAGTAACCCCATTCCTCCACTATCTACAGAACATAAAAAAATTGCTCAAGTCAGCATATACTACACATCATTCTCATTCCAAGCTGTTAGTGAAGTGACAATATTAAACATTTTACAACAAATGAACTCGAAAAAGTCGTCTGGTCCTTCAGAAATACCCATGTCAGTAATAATGATGAGTAAAAATATCATTACACCTCATATCACATACATATGTAACCAAATTATCATAAGGAGTGAATTTCCTGAAATGTGCAAAACTGCTAACGTCACACCCGGCCGTACATAAAAAAGGAGATAGATAATCCAGAGAACTACGTACAGGCCTATCTCAATAGTTCATTGTTTCGGTAAGTTACTAGAAAAAGTATTATACACTGAAATCTGCGGTTGCCTAGAAAGAAACTCCTTACTATACAAAAAGCAATTTGTTTTCGGAAAAATCACAGTACCACTGACGCACTAATCACGACCACAGAGTACTGGAGGCACAATTTGGACAATAACAAATTTGTAGCGACCGCATTTTTTGACTTAAGCAAAGCTTTTGAGAGCATATCCCACAAAACATTGCTTTAAAAACAAAAACAAATAGGATTTGACACATTGATAAATAACTTAACAGACAGAAAAGATTGAGTGAAAATTAACAACACCACATCAGAATGGGGGGGGGCTATTGTTAGAGGAGTCCCGCAGGGGACATTACTGGGACCGTTACTATTCTGCATATACATCAACAATATACCAAACATACTCGAAAAATGTGAACTGGCCCAATATGCTGACGATACATGTATATATGCCACAAATTCAGATCCAAATAAAGCTGTTAATACACTGCAAATGAATGTGGAAAAAATTAAACAGATTCGATTACCATAATTTACAAATGAACCTAGACAAAACAGAATTCATCCTATTTTGCCCCAACAGTAATAAAATTGTGGATACTAACAAAATTGAGTTGGAAATAAGTAACAACTCGATACCACAATCGAGAACAGTAAATTTTTTAGGTATGTATGTATAGATCAGCATTTAACGTGGAATGACCATACTAACTACACAGTAGACAAGATGAGTACAAGTATATTAGCTTCCTCAGACAGATACGGGGTCAACTACACACAACCACAAAGCTGCAAATATACTCGTCACTCTGCCTGTCGCATCTCATATATGGATCTACTCTGCTTATAAATTTCTCCAAATCAGCTTTAGATAGACTAAACACACTACAGAATTATGCTCTACGCATTATAACAGGTTATTCCCCAAAAAACGCTACATCGCAGAGACAGACAGGAGCAGCTACTAGAACTAGAGAAGAACTAAAAGTACCTCCAATCGAATAGTATACCTAATTAAATACCACACAGTTATATTTATATACAGATACATCCACCATCTAAACAAACCACTTAGAAATAATCCCCTACCTTACCTGACAAATATTACATTAAATTCAAGGACACTTAAATTAAAACAAATAGCAACAAGTAATATGCATGGACACAACTCTCTCACTAAAGAGGCAATAAACCAATGGAAAAAACTACCAATAGACACAAAAAGAAAGCCTTCACTAAAAAGAACATAAAAAAATGCACATAAAAAAAGCACATAAAAAATGCACATACAAAATGTAATACAATTTTAACAACATATAGCAGATAGAAGAACAATGTTGCATTCTGAATGAATATATGTGTCTATATTTATATAAATGTGTTTGTCTGTGTGTGTATATGTAATATGTAATCAAGAGTACATAATAGGAGATCTCCTATTACGTACTCTTGATGAAATGTATGTAATGTGTACGTATGAGTGTCGAAATGGTACCTTAATCACTTTACTTGTACAGACTTTTCTGAAGTTTTTTTTTTGGTTTCTATTTTTTTTCATGTTGTATGCACTGTTTTGTACTGTATCACTGTAATTTATCATTTTAACTACTCAACACTTGCATTTATTAGTGTGTTTATATTTATTTAAATTTAAGTGTGTGTGTGTGCGCGTATGTGTATGTAATATGTAATGTATGTCATATGTATATAAAGGTGACTATATTGTCTATATCAAGAGCGGATAATACCTATAATCCGCCTATTATCCGCCTATTAATACCTATTATTTACCTATAGGTATTATCCGCTCTTGTCTATATGTCTATATTCTATATAATGTCTATATTGATAGACTCATGATATAATGGTGACTATATATTGTCTATATGTCTATATTGTATATAATGTCTATATTGATAGACTCATGATATAATGGTGTACGTGTGAGTGCCCAAATGATGTTAAAGTGTACCTTAATCACTATACTTGTATAGACTCTGCTGAAGTTTTATTTTCTGGTATCTATTTTTGCCCGCACACTCGCCCCAACGCCCACGATACATTCATTCTCACGCGCACGCGTTCACACACATACCTACACGCACGCATACACGCACGTACGCACTGAACCACGCCCACGCACACACATATACACAAACAGAGCTATGAAGGCCAGGTCACCAGTGATGCTCGCCTGTATATATACCCGCAACAGTCTCTCCTTCGGCACAAGTTGCCTAAGACTTGGTGGACAACGGAGCACTACAGCTATACCAACTCGTTTTCAATGTAAGTGTTAGAGAAGAGTGTTTGAGCGAACACTTAACGTGTGCAAGTTAATTTAAATTATTTGTCATTATTAGCTCCTGGTGTTATGTATATGTATATAGAATTGCTGGCGAAGGCTCTCCTTCAGCGGGAGTTCCTGGAGCGGGGCAAGGCCGCTCCTTGCGGGCGGCGAAGTCAAACTGACCGAGTGTCAGTACGGTCGGGGCGAAGGTCGGAACGCTCGAAGTTGGCCGCGCTCGAGAAGCGTTCGCGATGTGTTGATGTCGAATTCGTCCGAAATGCGTCCGGAATAGCGGGTCTGGGTGATGGCCGGAACGACTCTTCTCTGTGGGCACGATGATCTGCTCACGTAGACAACACGTCAGGTTTTTGGCATAGTTTGATGATGTTAAATGATTAATAGGCTGATCATGTAGTTATTTATCGCTTTTACTGATTTCCAGATATATATTTATGATATATTACCTATATCTTTATGCATATATCGATCCTAACTACTAATAGCTAGCAGCACGTCGCCTATACGGGAGTGGCGGCGGTGTTTCGCTACTCGCCGTTCACTTCCAGGGCACACAGGCTGTGCAGTGCCTGCTGGCGCAAGAGAAGGTCACTAAGAAAGTCGTAGTAGCTCACGCTGATGAAGCCTAGTAGTTGGAAAGCCTGATGGCAACCGATATCGTCTGAAGAGGCGCCAGTGGTACTGAGCGCTCGCCATGGTCAAACAGGCGGGTGCTGCGTCTGCTACACGGAATCGCGCTGCCCGCGTGGCACGGGCAGCAGAGGGAGTAGGGGTCCGCCTGAGCAGCGCTAGGCGACAGCTTGACCGAGCAGCGGGCCAGCCCTGAAAGTAGGAGATTTAATGGGTACAACATGGTCTTCGTTGTGCCACCATAGAAACGGTCAAGTTTTGCATAGTTGATGAATTTAAATGTTTACTAACTGGATCATGTAGGTTATTTATCGCTTTAGACTGGCAATTTCAGATATATATTTATATATCCTATATATATATAGTTAATATAATAATTTTATTTAATTTATTTTCTATATATATAATAGTATATTATGTATATATTAGTAATATATATTGTATTATATCTCCGATTCCTAACTACATATGTTAATACATCTGCCTATAGGAGAAGTGCCCGCGGTGTTCTACCGCGCTTCAGTCAAAGGCCTGTCGCAGTGCTGTGCAAAAGAAGCACGCCAGTAAGAAGCGTACTACGTCACCTGCTGAACTAGTAGTTTGGAATGCCTGACACCGACATCAGAATCGCTGAAGAGCGCCAGTGTAGTGCGGCTCGCATGGAAGGGAGCGTGCATGCGATTGGCTAAGACGGAATCGGCGGCGCTGCCGCGTTGCAGGCAGCAGCGAGTAAGGCCCGCGCTGAGGCAGCGATAGGACAGCTTGAACGACGCCAGCGGGCAACCGCTGAAAGTAGGAGATTTAATGGGTAGTAGGATGATCATCTCGCATTGTTAGCCTTGAGGGGGATGAGGAGATGCGGCGGAGCTCGGCACTATAACGTATCCTCTTTTATCATGCTCATCAGAATTCGAGGCGAGGCAGCAGGCGGCGACGGGCGCACGCGCAGCAGGAACGATACCCGAAGCAGTTAATGCCTGAAGACGAAGCCAGGAATCTCACTGAAATATATAAGATATTTATCTGCTGCTCTTTTTCGCTCGTTCTCTCTCTCTCTCTCTCTCTCGTCGTCTGTTCTCTATATAATATATATATATAATATATATAGTATATATATACATAATATACATAGCTTAATATAAGCGTATATATACTACAGCCGTGGGGGCACACCAAAGCAAAGCACACACAACGCCTACCCAGCACGCCGACGCCCGTAGCACGCACCGGCACGCACAGCCAGCACACACGACACACACACAATCACGACACACACAACACACACGACCACATACACAACGTAGAAACATATCTATTAGTAAAATATTATGTATATAATAATAGCCATAACACTGCGCGTGAAAAACGAAACTGCACACGTTTAAGTGTTTTCGTTCAACCTATTCTCTAACCTTACATTGAAACGAAATTGGTATAGCTGAGTGCTCGCGTTGTCCCCCAAAGTTTAGGCAACTTGTGGCGAAGGAGAGACTGTTGCGGGGTGATATATACAGGCGAGCATACAGATGGGTGACCCGTCGCTTTCATAGCTCATGCTTCGTGTATAATGTGTGTGTGGGGCGTGGGGTTGTTTAGTGCGATAGATGCGTGTGTGCGTGACGTGTAGGTATACGTGTGAACTGCGTGTGGCGTGAGCATAAATGTTATCGTGGCATAAATGTATGGATGTATGAAACATAAATTAAAAAAAAAAAATGTAATATTTGGTTAAATAGAGAAACAATAGGAAATGGATAATAGATAGAACATACAGAAAACAGGATAAAATAACAAAAACCTATAAGGGATTCGAATAACGACTAATTGAGATGTAACGCCGGAAGCTACTGCTAGCCTATAATGATTATGAGACAATCATCACATTTGCATATATGATAATAGAGCGAAGTCGACTGAATACATAGACTCTGATTGGTTACCCAGTGGTTTGCCTAGGCGCGGTGTAAAGAACTAGCGTACGGGCAGTAGCCCGTGGCTGAGGCGTGAGCGGAGCATCGGATTATGACACTTCAGCGGCGTTCAATAATAAATGAAAATAAAGTAAATATTGATATAGATAATATGACAAATGGCATTATTTTTTATCTACGATGTTTTCAACGTTACCTCTTTAATATGCGCTTTATAATTCTTACTTGGAAACGCGGTTATAGACGCTCCTCTACCCGTACAATGAGAAGACGCAAAGGCATGGTCGGCTCCGCAAATACACAATCAGATTGAGATCGTCATATTTACCATTTAGGCTAAGAGCTCATTACCAAAAGAGTAATAGAAATAAAAACGTAGTACCCCTCCTGCTGCTCTGTAACGATTAAAAGGATAGTTTGAGAGACGATTATCAGGTATGAGGTACTGGGATGAAGATATGGGGGCTTCACGATTTAGCTGAGACGGAATTCCGCTCGTAAGTAATTTCTTATCGCGTAGAGGTTCATATGTTGCCTCTGTCGCACATTGTCATCTTTGAGTGGTATAATAAGGTTTTGTAATCATGTGAAAAAACAGGGAACAGCTCAAACGATATTGCGCGTATTGTGCAGATTCGTATTTCACCAGTGGATGAATCGAAGACATGTTGGACCGTTAATTTCATCTGTGGCTAGAAGCCAACACGCGATGGGCTCTTGCTGCTAGACGCTGTGAAAAGCAACAGCAACCGAGCAGTCTGCTGTAGTGATTTTTTCCCAATGCATTGTCAGCCGGTGACAAAAAAAAAAATGCCACTTTGGTGGGTTACGTATATATAAGTAGTGAAAGTTTTCTCGGTCGGGTAGAAAACAACACCTGCTTGAGCGTATTGTATGGTCTTTGACATTGGTTAATCGTTTATTTTCCATTCTTATGTGTAAGAAAAACTTGACGCATGTTTGACTGTAGCCCCTTGGTATGGCAATACTACATCGCGTAAAGGATGTTTTGTAGCGCGTATTATCTGTATGTGCAGAGGTGGCAATTACGTAAAACTCGTTCATGATTTTGAGATTCAGATAAATGAAAGTCAGTGATCATGCCGAGGCCGACGCAACCACACACAGAGCGTACACAACAATGCACACACGGGCACATGGTCACAGACCGCACGGCGCGCGCTTCAATATAATATTTATTTTCTCGACTTACTTTCACTTTTTTTGGCTTAGCGTCTGGCGGTGGGGCGCTGCGGCCGCCGCGCCGGCGCGAGACGGCCGCGCCTGCTCGCACAGCGCTATCGGAATAATTTCCCTGGTACGTTTTTGCAGGATTACATTACGTTCTCTCCTTCCCATCGGGCGCAAACAAAACGCACAGAAACTCCCCCCCCCCGCCATCTTCTCCCGCTCCCAGCGAATCAGTCTGAATTCCCCGTCGGGGGAGGCAAGCAGTAGTCACACGGATGTTGTGGAACTGAGCGGGAGTGAGAGACGAAACACGCTGCAGACGGGTATGACTTGATCGTATGCCGCTCGCCCATTGCAATAATGCGTAAAAGTTACGGTGTATTAGTTTACCTATAAGTGAGTGTGTGTGTGTGTGTGTGTGTGTGTGTGTGTGTGTGTGTGTGTGTGTGTGTGTGTGTGTGCGAGCTGTCGTGATGATTCGGGCAGGTATGATAGCGGCAGTCGCAGCCCGGCGTGGCGCGGCGTTAAATAAATAAATAAATAAATATATCCGATATATATATATATATATATCGATATATAATATATATTATATTATGTGTGCGTGTGTGTGCGTGTGCGTGTGCTTGTGCATCGTGCATACTGCATAGTAACTGCATAATGTATGTGGCGTGGTGGCGTGGTGATCTTTCGCGTGCGTGTGTGGCGTGCGTGATCTTAGCGTTGCGTGTGTGCGATGCGGGTGATTGTGCGTGCGTCGTGTGCGTGCGTTGATTTGCGCTGCGTGTGTCGTGGGATTTGGTGGCGTGATTTGCGTGCGTGTGTGCGTGTGGCGGTGGTTTTGCTCTAATCGTGAATATTGTTAGTAGCGGACGATGGGTAATGGCTGTCTCGGCTCGCGGAGACACTTCCGTGACAGCGATTGTTAGCGATTGAAGGCACGCTAGTTATTATAATTCCATTAGGTGGGTGTAGTCGGTGCAGGCTGTCGTACAATGTGTGCGTTAGTGTCAGCGTAAGGCGCAGACAAGATGTCAGTAATTATATGAACCACACGTGGTTATATATTGCTCGATAGGGGGTTTGAGTTTAAGAGACATGTAGAAAGACTGGGAGTAAGCGGTCTGGAAGCGGCATTTCAAAAATATGTGAAGTCACGATCTCTGGGAAATATGGTGATTTTTGAAAAGGGCCGAGCGCATAAGATGGAGGCGTGCATGTGGGGCGATTCTGATTTTACAAGCGTTTAAATGTTTCACATACGCGTGAACGGGTTGCCGTGATGTCGTTGATAAGCGATTCCATAAGTGGTGGCAGAGATGGCTACGGATATTTTTATTATTTATTTTTTATTACATTTTTTCTTCCAATTCATTTTCATTTTTAATGTCCATTTTCATTTCAATTCAGTTTTCAATTCTACATTGCATCTTTCATATTCAAATTTATTTTGCATTTCATTCATTTCGTATCAAATTCTTTTCATTCCAAATTCATTTTTATTTAAAATACATTTTCTTTAACATTTTCGAGTTCCATTCAAATAGCATTTTATTCGATTCCAATACTTTTCATTCCAAATGGTCACTTATTTCAATCCTTTTTTTATTCATGTCTTTTCATTCAAATTGATTTGCGAGAACAAGTGGGTGCCGGATGGCTACGGATAATTGGTGGGAGGCGGAGTGACGTCAATTTCCTTAGTGGGACTCAACAAACTTCAAAATATAGAACAAAGGGGATTCTGTAATGTGTTGTTTTGGTTTATGATCGGCTAATAAGTAAAGTTTTTCTGATGTATAGTTCTGAAAAACACATTTTTACTCATTAATATACATATATTATCACTATATTTGCAATTCTTATGTGTAAATGTGTTATTTTCTCTTATATTAAAGTTGAGAGGGGCTAGGCTCTCGTATATATAGCATACGTAGATGTAATCGTACTATAGCGCTTCGCTCGTAGGAGGATCGTGGTGTGTGTGGTGCGTAGCGTGTGCTTTTGTGTGTGTGGCGCGCGTGTCCTATGCGTGTGGCGTGGCGCGCGTGTGTGTGGGCGTGGTGCGTGTGTGCGCCGTGTGACTATGCGTGTGTTTAAACAGGCGTGTTGGATTGGCTGTTTAGCACGAGAGGTACGGCGATACAATCACACGTACAACATTACACCACATACATACATACAACCCGCACGGGCGCACGCACCGCACGCACGCACGCACTCACGCACACGCTACGGCACACGCACGAACCGCCACCACAGCACGCACAATACGCGCGGTGGACGAGCATAGGCCAGCGCGGCACAAACGCAAAGGGCACCGCACATCGGCACACGCTCCTGCGCGGAGCGACGGACTATAGTAGAGTCGTACGTAGCGTAATAATTATGTAGGATTAGAGAGGAGAGCCTCTCATAACTTTAAGATGAGATGAAAATAAAATTTACACAAATAATTGCAATTATAGTGATATTATATTTTATATTATGAGTAAAATGTGTGTTTGTATGGAATAATAGAAAACTTAGCTCGTGTGGCGTGTGCGTGTTGGCGTTGTGCGGTGCGCGTTGCGCGTGGCGCGTTGCGGCGTGCGTGTGGTGTGCGTGTATGTGCGTGTGCGTGTGCGTGTGCGTGTGCGTGTGCGTGTGCGTGTGGCGTGTGGTGTGCGTGTGGTGTGTGCGCGTGCGCGCACGCGTGTATGTGGGTGTGTGTGTGCGTGTGCGGGTGTGTGTGGTGTGAGTGTGTGTGTGTGTGTGTGTGTGCGTGTGCGCGGTGTGTGCGTGTGCGGCGCGCGCGTGTGTGTGTGGTACTGTCTGTGCTGTGGCTGTGTCTGTGTCTGTGCCTGTTTAATGTGTGGAGCGTGCGTGGTGTTTATGTAGGCGCTAATCCGTGTGTGGGCGTGTTGTGTATGTGTGGGTGTGTGTTATTTTTCACGTGTGATGTATGGTTATGCGTCCTCGTGTTTGGCTAAGCAACAAAAGACTGTTTAAACACGCATAGGCAACGGCGCGCACACGACGCAGTCGCACACCACGCGTCGGAGCCGCACACGCATAGGCAGACGCGGCCGTGCGCACACACACACAAATGTTAATATTATGAGTAAATGTAGTGTTTTTTCATGGGGAATATACATCAGAAAAACTTACGTTATTTACCGATATAAAAACAACACATTTACAAGCCCTTGTTTCTTTGTTTTGAAGGTTTTTTTGTCGCCATAAGGGAAGTGACGTACTTCCGCCCCCCCCAATATCTGTAGCCTCTCGGCACGGATTTGTTCTCCCATAAATTTTGGAATGAATAAATTTGAAAAAAAAGGAATTTGATAATCAAAATGAATTTGGAATGACAATGTTATTTGGATATGGAATGAAAATGATTTGGAATGAAATGATTGTGAAATGAAAAATGATTTGGAAATGAAAATGAATTTGAATGAAAATGAATTTGGAATGAACATGTATTTTTGGAATGGGGAATGAATGTATTTGGATGGGAATAGAAATGATTTTTGGACTGAAAATGAATTTGGAAATGAAATGATTAAGATAAATAATAAATAAATAATCTGATAATATAATATAAAGGCAATCTTGGCATCTTCACCTGTCCCCGTTTTTAAACGGCCTCGCTTTGTCATCGTCAGCCTGGCTTCTTTTCTACGGGCCCAAGCTTATGTTCTTGCGCCTTTCTCAGTCGCACATGCCTCGTCAGCTGCTCTCTCTCTCTCTCTCTCTCTCTCTGCTCTCTCGCAGTAAGGCTATATGCATGCAGTTATTCAGTCGTAGCGGGCACCACAACAAGGTGCTCGCCATGCGTATAGTTAGCAGATAAGAGAATATTTTGGCGAAAATTATGCGATTTACTCTTGAGAGGAGGTATTATAGCATCAGATTTTTATGATAACTTTTATTGTAGCCCTCTCCCAAGAAATAGGAAGACGTTCTTGCATGTAGGTGCTTGCTGCATATACGGGTTTTAACAGCACACTGGATAAGTTTAGTGTATTGGACATGCGGCTATATTCACCAGCGGAGTTATACTTTGTGATGAATATGCATTTACTATGGTTAGGGGGTATCTCAGCAGCAGATTTGTGAATTAATTTTATGGAATAACGTGTGTATTATAATATGGCAGAGCGCCCTAAGCTGGTAGGGTACAAAAGTCGCTACTTATCAACCTCCGCGCTTCTTTTTGCCTCCGTTGTCGCCTCGCTCCGCGCTGTTATCTTCTTCTACCGGCCCTAGTATGCTTCGCTGCCAACTTTCTCATCTTCGCGGTCTCTCTCAGCAGGTATGTTTGCAGTTGCTTTCAGTCGCACTGCCGCCAGAAACGGTGCTCGCGCATGCGCATGTCTCGCTGAGAAGGAGGAATATTTTGGCAAATATGCATTTAATCATGAGAGGAGGGTTATAGCATAAGTTTATATAATAACATTTTATCTGGTAGCCTCTCCGCGAAATCGAACGGAAGGTATTGCATGTAAGGT
The DNA here is from genome assembly GCF_000485595.1 of Priapulus caudatus. NCBI lineage: Eukaryota > Metazoa > Priapulida > Priapulimorpha > Priapulimorphida > Priapulidae > Priapulus > Priapulus caudatus. The sequence continues at coordinate 18,584 of NW_014579792.1, forward strand.
GGCCTGCTTGGGCATATACGCGATTCAGATAAGCAATCTTGGCTACGTTAGTGTTTGAGCGGCGCAATATTCACGAGGCAGTTTATTTTGTAATAAATAAGCAATTAATATGAGTTAGGGGTTAATTCAGCACCGATTTTGTAAATTAATTTATGAGTAGACGCTTGTTTGTAATTGGGAGAGCGGGCCTCCGCTCTGTAGGAGGCAAATTCTGCTTCTTCACGCACCTTCGTGATATACCGGCTCCTTTGTCCTCCTCAACCTGCTTCTTCTTCTAGCGGCCCTCGCTATGTTGCCGTTCCGCCTTTCCCTCAGTCCGTCCACTTCTTCTCTCTTTTTCGCGTTCTTCTTCTCTATCGCGTCCTGTTCTCTCTCTTCTCTCAGTAAGCTATATTGATGAGTTATTTCAGGTCGCGTTATGAGCGCACAACGGTGAGCACATGCTCAATATACAGAGAGAGAAGAATATTTTGCAGACTTATGGCATTTTAATTGCATGAGAGGAGGTATTTATGGATAGATTTATAAGATAAATCTTTAATGACTGAGCTTCTTCAAGATAGGAAGAATCTTTTAACCCATGTAGGTGGCCTGTGCTATATGTATTCAAGTCACATGCTGCTACATTAGTGTATTGGCGCATGCGCAATATAACCAGAATGAGATTTATATATTGTGATGAATATGCATTTTAATATGGTTAGGGGTATTCCAGCAAGATTTCTGTAATTAATTACTTATCAAGTAGAAATGTGGTTTATAATTGGGAGAGCGCCTAGCTGTAGGATATAAAAGTCCTACTTCATCCGTATTTCGACTTCTCTTTGCCTCCGTTGTCCCTGCTCAGCGTCTTTCTTATTCTACGCCTCCGCTATCTTCTCTGCACCTTTCGCACAGTCTACACCGTCCTCGCTCTCATGAGGGAAGATATATTATAAACAGTTATCCTTCAGTCCCGCATGACGCCAGAAACGGTGCTCGGGATCGCGCAATGTCTCTTACGAGAAGAATTTTTTGCGAAAATTATGCATATAATCTTGAGAGGGAAGGTATTCTATGCATAGATTATATAATAAATTTTACGCGTAGGTATGATCTCATGAATAGGTCTTGCAATGTAAGGGTTGGCATGCTGCAATACCATTCAGTAACCAATCTGGTTATTAGTGTGTGGCGCTGGGCAATATGTCCGCAGAGGGAATTATATTTTATGATGATATGCATTTAATATGAGTTAGGGGGTATCGAAGCACGATTTCTGTAATTATTTTTATGAGTAGACTGTGTTTACTAATTGGCAGAGCCGCTAAGTGTAGGGTGGCAAAGTTTACTTCATCCCCTCCCACCTTCTCTTTGCTCGTTGTCTTCGTCAGCCTTTTCTTTTTACGCCTCCAGCTTATCTTTGGGTGCCACTTTCATCAGCTCGCCCCCAGCTCTCTCTCAGCAAGCTATATTATGCAGTTGGGCTTATTCAGTACTCGCACGCCGAACGGTGCTCGCGCATGCGCATATCTCCGAGAAAGAATATTTTGGCGAAAATTATGCATTTAATGTGAGAGGGTTATTCTAGCATAGATTTATATAGAACATTTTATCTGTAGGCCTGGATTTCAAAAATAGAAGAAGGTGCTTGGCATGTAAGGTGCCTGCTGCTTATACACGCTTAAAGTGTGTAGGCCATCCTGGTACGTTTAGTGTGTTTGGCGCAGGCGTTCCATAATCTACAGCAGAGGAGTATATATTTGTGATGAATATGCATTTAATATGGTTAGGGCGTATCTCGGCAAAGGATTTCTGTAATTAATTCTTTCAGATAGTTGTGTTTATAAATGGGAGAGCGCTAGTCTGCAGGGGCAAAATCTCCTTAGTCTTTACCACCTTCCCGTCCTATGGCCGGCCTCGCTTTGTCTTCTCCAGCCTGCTTTTTTTCTAACTGCCCACCAGCTTATGTTCGTTTTCGCTTCCTTCCGGTGCGCACACACTCCTCGTTCTCGTCTCTTCTCAGTTCTCATTCTCTCTCTCTCAGCAGTAAGGCTATATTATGCAAGTTATTTCAGTCGTCTGCACACGAGGAACACAGGTGCTCGCTCATGCGTATTTTCTGAGAAGAAGAATATTTTGCGAAAATTATGCATTTAATCTTGAGAGGAAGTATTATAGCCTAGATTTATATGATTAAATTTTATCTGTAGCCCTCTCAAGCAGGAAATAGGAAGAAGAAATGAACATTCTAATACTACTGAGACGCAGATGGTCGTATAGATGCAGCGAGAGAAGATATGAAAATATACATAAGTGCCAATATGAACATTCTTCACAGCGGTTGCGTTAGCAGTAAGTCACGACACGTAGAAATCAGACGAACGATAACACGTACGGACATCACAACGTGGGGACATCCACACGTGCGACATACACGTGCGGACATAACGTGCGGACATCAACGTGCGGAATAACCATGCGGAAACAAGTGCGGACATCAACGTGGGCATCAACAACGTACGAGACATCACACGTGCGGACATTTACGTGTGCGATATTAACGTGCGGACTCAAGTGGGACATACCAGCGTGGCGGACATCAAGGCGTGCGGAACATCACACGCTACGGACATACACGTGCGGACATCACCGTCGGACATCACGTGCGGACTCACACGTAAGGAATCACACGTACGAACATCACACGTGCGGACATGCACGCGTACAGGACATCACACGTACGTACATAACGTGCGGCGGACAGTCACAAGTACGGATATCACACGTGCGGGACATCAAACGTGCGGACTTACACGATGCGGACATTACAGTGCGGAACTCACACGTGCGGATTTCACGTGCGGACATCAGTGCGGACATTCAGCGTGCGACATCACACGTGGCGGCATACCGTGGGGACATCACACGTACGGACATACCGTACGAACATACGGTGCGGAACATCACACGTAGATGAAACGGCGGAATCAGCATTTGTGGGCGGACATCACGTGCGGACATCACCACGTGCGGACATCAGCACGTGGCGGCATCACACGTGGGACTCAAGCGTGCGACATCAGCACGTGCGCATTACACGTAGGAGATTCCGTATCCGGCGTGAGTATGTTGATCGCTATCCCGTATCATGACTTCTTCCGCGTATGCCCGTATTGCGTGGACTATTTATAAACCCTGCCTTGTCGTATCCGTCCACGGCACTATCGTGTATCAGTAAAATCATCCATGCCGTATTCTAGCTACTGTGTTGATGTATGAATTATTACGTATGGTTGGCTAAAAAGACACTTCGTGAGCAATGGTTAGTATGTTGTTGTCAGATGATGATGACAGATTGCAGACATTGCGTGTCTTTGCTATATGCACATAGAAATATGGCGTTTTCCTTGAGAGCGGACGCACAGAACACTAAGTACGCGCACACGCACTGCACGCACGCGAGCACGCACGACTGCACAGCACGCACAGCGCACGCGAGCCGCACACATATCATACATACTACATACTAGCTAGATAAATACATACATACATAATACATACTATAATCATAGCATAATACACTCCAGCCACACACACACAACATAACACCACACACACCCCCCCGAAAACACACCACAACAAACACACACACACATACATACATACTACATACATACTAATAGCTACATACATACTACATACTTACTACATATAACATATTATACATAAATAAATAATATAGCATACATACATACATACATACATGAGCATACATAGCATTTAATACATACATACATACATACATACTACATACTAATTACATAATACATACTACATAATAAAATACATAATAGCATAGCATACTACCATACTACATACATACATCAAGATACATTACATACAATACATACATACTACATACTACTAATAAATACATACTACATACTACTACATACATACATAAGATACCTAATACATACATACATAATACATAGCATAATACTACATACATACATACATTACATACATACTACATACATAAATACATACTACATCATAACTACATACATAATAATACATACATACATTACATAATACATTACTACATCATACATACATGACATACATAAATACTAATACAATCTACAGTACATACATACATACTACTAATACATACATAATACATAATAGCATAATAATACTAATACTATCCATACTAATTAAACCTAATACATACACACTACACAGGTGTCGCGGACGTGTACACGGGGAGGCGCAGGCACGGACAGAGGGAGCTTCGCACGCACAAACAAACAACAAGCCCACAACACACCACACACACATGCACCCACACACAACACCATCAAACACACACACACACAATGATCTCCACCGAACACACGTCATAGCACACAGCAGCACAACACCTCACAACCCACACACCAACACACACACCAACACCACACCCCCAATCACCCAGCACCACACAACACACACACACACAGACGATCACAACACATCCACACACACACACACATGAATCCGTATAATTTTGTTCATTACCCAGAGGAGCACTAAGCTATTGAAATCTTTTAAGCGGGAGACTGTGTTCGCGCAGGCCCCTATATCTGCCATATTCAATATTTTGTTGACGATATTTCTTGAAATATATAGTTTTTAAACAGGAGAGGACATATTCTTGCGGGCAATATACGTACAAATTTAATTCAATATACTTGTTTATGAATATAGGGAGCCTAGTGACATAGATGATAAAGATAAATTGAATCAGCCATAGATGGCGAAATGTTCATAGACGATATTGGCAGGCAACATGTCAACTTTATAAATGTATGATAGTATTTGGTAAATTGTGATTTAATTTAGAGAGTATATATCGCAGTCACTTTGATAATCATAGGCGCTTAGTCGCATTATTTTTACGTGTAATTTGGACAGGAGGGTACGTTTAAGACTGTAGTCACCCATTACCGCGTAAGTCGTGGTAGACTGTGTTCGCGCATGGCCAATATCTGTTCAATACTCAATTTTATTGATTATAGTTTATAAAATAGCAGAGGTAATTTGTGCAGTAAGTTGACATGGCAAATAATTAGTTGCGCTCTTTAGTAAAGGTAGGAAGTCTAGCGGATGTATGCAAATATACTTTAAATAATCGGTCATAGATGGAGATTCCTTATCTGATGAAGTTATATAAAGGCGTTTATCTAATGACAACAGCATAGCAAAACACTTGATATATAATCGTTTTTTATTTTGCTATTAAAAGAATGCAGGATTTAGAATATGATATGAACTAAAGATGATGGCCTTGGCTTGTGAAACAATTGCTTAAAGCACTTGGTGGACATCATTAAGTCGACACATATGCGTTTTTCTTGGATACTTGGTTGGCTATGTAGCGTGTATACAATTTCAAGTTGGTCGTTTCTTTGATCTATACACTCAGCTTTTTTTATAGTGCGTAAATTATTTTTTACGAAAATGACGCATCGCGTACACGTGCATTCCCTATTGGTAATAAATAGAAAGATGCCGGAGTAACTGAAATTCATGGCGTGACATTCACGGCGGTGAGGAGTAATACGCGCCGTGTACGATAACATGTGCAATAAGACATACGCTATACGCTTAAAGAGACAGCTAGTATTTATCTAGAGTGTAAAATGTTGGGGATTAGACATTTTCTGTAGCGAGATGCGAATTAAGAGGGGGGATGAATGTTGTCTAATTAACTTTCGGGTAACGAATTGCCGGTGGTCAGGAGTGTAAGGTCGGCCATGGTTACACCGCGGTAGGATTACGCCGTACGGCTGCCTTGGAGGCTCGGCTATGTCGGGACGGTTCATGAGCGGGCCCGGCGTGCACTGGTAGCAGCTTCGATCCTCCAGCCGGCTGAGGGAATCTGGATCGTCTGCTAAAGAGCGTAGGTGGGCCTTCTTTCACGGAACCTCGCCGGTGCCTTGCTTGAAAAGTCTGCTCGCAGCGCCTGGTCAGCTCTGCCGCCGCGCGATCTACGTCGTTCGCCGTCCTTGCGGCCTGTCGCGCCGAGCTCTCCACCTGGCGGCGATCGATTTTTTGTATGGTCTGCGCGACGCGGAGGCTTGCTGAGAGCTCCTCCTTTACGCGGGAGTCTCGGAGGCGAGGCAAAGGCGCCTCCTTGCGGGCGGCGAAGTCAACTGGACCGATTGTCGCACGTTACGGTCGGCGAAGGTGCGAACTCCGAAGTTGCCGCTCGATAGCGTTCCAACAGTGTTGTGATTGATTCGTCCAGATCCGGTCCGGAATACGTCGGTCTGGGTTCGACGGCCGGGAAGACTTTCTCTGTGGGCCACCACCGATGATCTGCACTCACCTAGACACGTCAAGTTTGGTAGTTGATGAATGTTTTAAAATGATTACACTTTAGTGATCATGTCGTTATTATAGATACAACTGCATTCAAGATATAAATATATATTTAATCGCTATGATTCGCTCGCTAAATACTAGTCTTATACCTGCTATAAGACGAGAAGTGCGGCGGTGTTCTACTCGCCTTCCTCCACACATGGCCTGTCGCAGTGCGCTGCTGGCGGAGAGAAGGAAGCACTAAGAAGTCGTACTAGTCACGGTGCTGAAAACGTAGTAGTTGGAAGACTGACCAACGACATGCGTCCTGAAGGGGCGCCAGTGGTACCTGAGCTTCGCGCCATGGAAACCGGCGCAGTGCCTGCGTTGCTAACACGGAATGCGCCGCGCTGCGCGGTGCACGGGCAGCAGCGGCAGGTAGCGGCGCCGCCTGAGGAGCGCTAGCGAGCAGCTGACCGACGCCAGCGCGGCTCACCTGAAAGTAGGAATTAATGGCGTAGTCCATGAGTCTTCCGTTAGTAGGCTCTGAGGGGATGCCGGCCCGGCGGAGCTCGGACTATAAGTTCTCTTTTTATCAAACTCAGCAGATTCGTGATGGCAGAAGGCGCGCAGCAGGCGGCAGCAGGCGGCGACGCAGGCACCAGCAGGAAGATACAGGCGGTTCATGATGAAAACGAAGCAGAATATATGAATATATATCATTTATTCTTACTTCTCGCTTCTCTCTTCTCTGCTATAATATATATATATATATAATATATATATACCTATATACATAGTTATAGGCGTATATATAACATACACACAGCGCGCACACCACAACACGCACAGCACAGCAGCGACGCACACGCACGACAGCACACACACACACACCACGACACACAACCACAACCACACACACACACACCAACACACACACAACCACACAACACCAAACACATAGAACTACACCACACAGCATATA
>NW_014579793.1:0-281 GCF_000485595.1 Priapulus caudatus
TGTGCGGCGGTCTGCGTCTGCCACCTGTGCGAAACATGTGAACGTGCTTGGCCGAGCAATGCCGATGTAGTCTGGGCACGTCCATCCCCTGTCGAAAACATGTGAACGTCGTTTTGAATAGTTGAATGGTCGCTCTTCTTGCAGTCCAGTGCCCCGTGTGTGCTCGCAAACTTTTTTTCGCTCCCCTCACTCCCTCACACGAGTGTTTGGACTCGTTCGTCCTTCCTGCCTTCATCTCGCTCTCTCTCTTTCTATCTATCTATCTCTCTCTCTCTCTCTCC
>NW_014579793.1:3525-5163 GCF_000485595.1 Priapulus caudatus
CAGTGTGGTGGATGGCGCGCGCATGTGTGTGTGTCAGTGTGGTGGATGGCGCGCGCGTGTGTGTGTGTCAGTGTGGTGGATGGAACGCGCGCGTGTGTGTGTCAGTGTGGTGGATGGCGCGCGCGTGTGTGTGTGTCAGTGTGGTGGATGGCGCGCGCGTGTGTGTGTCAGTGTGGTGGATGGCGCGCGCGTGTGTGTGTCAGTGTGGTGGATGATGAGCTTGTGATTGTGGGTTTTCAGAGGAGCCGGAGAAGGAGAAGTGGAGGGAGGCGCCGCAGCTGCAGCGGTGGAACTCTAATGAGATGATCGCCATCGAAGAGGACACATCAATCTCTGCCGGCAAAGGTAACACCTTCACGCAGGGTAAAGGTATCTCTGCCACACAGGGTAAAGGTATCTCTCTCACACAGGGTAAAGGTAACACCTTCACACAGGGTAAAGGTATCTCTGCCACACAGGGTAAAGTTATCTCTCTCACACAGGGTAAACCTAACATCACCACACAGGGTAAAGGTATCTCTGCCACACAGGGTAAAGTTATCTCTCTCACACAGGGTAAACTTAACATCGCCACACAGGGTAAAGGTATCTCTGCCACACAGGGTAAAGTTATCTCTCTCACACAGGGTAAACTTAACATCACCACACAGGGTAAAGGTATCTCTGCCACACAGAATAAGGCTAACACCTTCACACAGGGTGAAAGTAACACGTCGACATAGGGTAACTAAGTAGTAATTCTAGTTGGTTGGTAGAATACATTTCCTAAAGTAACTAACTTAATATCGAAGTTGTGTCACCAGCCAGCCCTCCGCGCGCAATCCACGGGTAAACCGAAAGAATTTGTGCGCCGGTCACAAAAACCCGCACAGCTAGCGGCGCGCGAAGGCGTCAGCGCCCCCTGGCAGGCACCGCAACGACGATGTTATTCACGCTGTCGATTGTTGCAGATAAGGATGTGACGGCGGCGGCGGCGCTGCTTCAGCGTAACCTGAGCGTGACGCGGGAGGGCGCGGGGCGTGACGTCAGCCCCGGCCCCGCGTCGCCCGGCGTCGCGCAGCCATGCAAGACCACCCTGCTCATCGTCGTCTTCCACGGCGGATCCATCCTCGACCTCGGCAACGAGCAGAGTAGGTGTTGCCATCTGTGGGGCGTCGGCAGAAACTGCCGGAATAAAAAAAAAAAATTTTTTGATTCGGATGGGAAGTTACTCCGGTGTGACTCGTAATGTGCCACCTTTCTATTATCGGATTGATTTTTTTTTCGGTTTAATTAATTAATTCTATTAAGTATTTTATTATTATTTTCATTAATTAAATATTTTTGCTTCGTTTTTATTTAGATTTTTATTCACGGGCAATTTTTCTCGTCGTTTTTGCAGTGACAAAGAAGACGGACATTCAGACGTTCCGAACAACCATGGAACACGTGGTGAAGACGCACTACTGCGCCCTACATGAACGCATATCCATACGCTGGGTGCCCTGCCCCGCCATCTGTGCAAAACATCTGAACATGCTGTCCATGTGAGTCCTTATACGGGCTGTGCTTCTCTGTTCCACTCGGATAAGAAGTGAACGTGCTTGGTCGTGTGCGGCGGTCTGCGTCTGCCACCTGTGCGAAACACGTGAACGTGCT
>NW_014579793.1:8856-10152 GCF_000485595.1 Priapulus caudatus
TCTGTCTTTCCTCTTCTCTCTCCCTCTCCTCATTTCTCTTTCTCTCTCTCTCTCTCTCTCTCACTCTTCCTCCTCCCTCCTCTCGTTCACCGTACGTGCCGCGCGGCACCATTCACCGTTCGCTTGTCGTTCTCTCGCCGCCCGCGCGCTCGCAGGTGTTTCTCGTCGGCGACTGCACGGGTTCGATCGTCGGCTACGACGCGCTGTGTCGCACGGCGGCGCACAACCTGCGTCACGGCAGCACGGCGAGCATGCAGGAGTCCGCCCCGGCCTCCGCGTGCGAGCCGAGCCCCACCCTCGCCACGTTCCTCGAGGGTGTCGCCGTCGACGACGACGGAGGAGGAGGAGGAGGAGGAGGAGGCGGAGGCGGAGGGGGGAGGCAGAAGCAGTACGGGAATCATTTGTCGGCGGGGACGACGTCGGCGTGCGTGTCTCGGCAGAGCAGCACGAGTAGCTGTGGCGACTCTCCGCTACTCAGGTGAGCGGTGGGCTTCACACGTATTTTACCTCAGGCAGTTAGATTCTCGCATGTAACTCATCCCTGCTTCATATATATATATATATATGTATATTGGTTGTTGTTGTATAGCCCGAGGTGGAGACAAAAATAAAAATTTGACACCTTATTAGATTTTTCTATATTTATTTTCTATATATATATTCCTTATCCTCTGTTTTCACCCTAATGCTAACGAATTTTGCACAGGGGAGAGATAGTGATCCGCTAGAGGGCGCATTAAATGCTAACAAAAACGGCTCTGATTGGCTAATTTTGTCTTTTATTTATTTTATTGTTTATTATTTTTGGATAATTTTGTTTTATTTTAGAATTAGGGATAGGGTTAGGGTCAGGATTAGGGTTAGGGTTAACTGATTTCTATATTCACTATCTCTCCCCGGAGACCTACTAAACGCTAACTGAACGTAACAAGCTGCCATCGCTTTGATGACGATGTTCCGTATATCGCTGACTGACTCTGACTCGCACGTTCTCTCTCTGTCTCCCCCGCGCGCGTAGGCTGGACTTTGAAGTGTCTGACTTCTTCATGTTCGGCAGTCCACTGGCACAGGTGCTGGCCTACAGGACGGTGATGGCGGGCGAGGATCGGGCAGGTAGGGCAGCCTACCCTCACACCTTTTACCTCTGTCACTCATGATCACCGGATAGTGTGCCAATCTGATGCTGTCATGGCAGGCATTCTCGGATAGTAGCCGGGAATTTTTTACTATTGTTACTTTACTCTCTCTCTCTCTCTCTCTCTCTCTCTCTCTCTCTCTCTCTCTCTCTCTCTCTCT
>NW_014579793.1:13530-14962 GCF_000485595.1 Priapulus caudatus
GTGAGTGCGTTTGTGCGTGCGCGCATGATGTGTGCGTACGTGCGATGTTAATGTGTGCGTTCGTGCGTGCGTGTGTGCGTGCGTGCGTGCGTGCGTGTGTGTGTGCGCGCGTGCGTATGGTGTTCATGCTCTCGTCAGCTCTCTTGCTGACCTCGTACGTCGGCGATCCATGATCTTTCTCCCTCCGTCACCCTAGTGGCTCCCCGTGGTGGAGGTAGGCTTGTATGCAGTGTGCTTTCTCTCGGTGACTCCGTGTGCGGTATGGCACTATTATCGCGTCGTCGCTCCTACACTACTTGAGTGCTTTGCTTGAGCGCTAGAGCTGCTCTCTTGTTGTCTAGCACTGGCAGCTTGTCGCGCGGTTGGCGGGTCGGTGGTTTCTGGCTGGTTAGATGTAATGCGTCTGGTGATGGCACGTGGACTGTCACCTCCCTACCTAGCTAGTCTGTGTCTAGCTGTCTTTATAGCTAGTCTGACTGCCTAGCTAATTTCTTATGTATAATCTGGCTGCCTAGCTAAGGTGTGTCTATGTGGACTGGTTGCATAGCTATGGTCTTTAAAGCTAGTCTTGCTACCTAGCTAATGTCTTTATAGCTAAGCTGGCTGCCTAGCCAACGTCTTTATAGCTAGGCCGCCTAACTAGCTAAGCTGTGTCTGTGTGTGTTGGCTGTCTAGGTAGAGTCTGTTTAGCTAGTCTGCCTATCTAGCTAAGTTGTCTAGCTGCCTAGCTTATGTGTGTCTGAGACTGTAGGTGGTCTGTCTACATAAGGTGTGTGTTCTGCCGTAGGGACTCAGTCAGTCGACATGTAGTGAGTGCACTGCTACTGAATGAATTTGCTAGCTTTGCTACATTAGTTGGGAGTGTATGATAAGTTGTGAGGTAGAAAAACTACTCAACAGGAACCTGTGTCCTTGGTTGGTTTAGCATCCTCGTTCCAAACTTATAACTTGCGTTAGTTCTTGCTGTGCACACCATCGCTTATATATTTGCCTGTGTTTGCACTTGCTACTTGTTTCGATTTTGCATGGGAATTATTTCGTGAGTGTATAATATTGTTGCGCGCGTGTAACCGCAGGACTGTTCTACTGTTTAAAAATATTGTGTGCGCGAAGAACTAGAACGTGGCGCCATCTGGCTTGCATCTGCATTGTTCGATAGAAAACGCTGCCTCTCTCTTGGTTCCTTCTCCTCTTGCTTTCTTTCCTCCTCTTCCTCTCGCTGTCCTCTCTCTCTCTCTCTCTCTCTCTCTCTCTCTCTCTCTCTCTCTCTCTCTCTCTCCCCCTTTCTCTTCCTCTCGCTCTCTCTTTCTCTCACTATATCTCTCTCTCTCTCTCTCTCTTTCTCTCTCTCTATCTGTCTGTCTCTTTTTCTCTCTCACTTTCTCTCACTCTCTGCTCTCTCTCTCTCTCTCTCTTTCTCTCTCTCTATCTG
>NW_014579793.1:18366-22680 GCF_000485595.1 Priapulus caudatus
ATTTTAGACTTTCAGATCTGAAACATTTATTTTCGCATCAAAACTTATGCATATATCATTATCAAGAGTATATAATGGGAGATATGCTATATAATGGAGTTCTCCCATATATACTCTTGCTTTATATATCCCCCCTCCCTCTTCTATCCCACCCAAGGTGAGCTACAGTGTCATTGACACTTTCATTTTGTTTTGCAGTGGAATACATCCAGCGTCATTCGCCCATCTTCTCTGACGCCTCGAACCCGAACACGCCATCTTGCAACCGTCGCAACAGCACCAGCAGCATGAGCAGCCAAGTGTCCGGCATGACAGATGGCGCCATGATAGCCATAATGGCCGAAAGTAAGTGCGAGGACGCAGTGTGAGGCGCTTTTCGGGAGATGCGAACGTTTTGCGAGCGTATGTGAGTGTCATCGAAACGTGACGGGTTTGAACAGTGAACATGTATTTGTGAGGAATGCCATCTTAGGTGATAGGTAGATCCTAGCAGTGTTAGATGACTGGTTTTGGCAAGTGACTTTTTATTAGCTCAGCTGACGAAGTCAGATGCAGCTTGTAGAATCGCATGGATGTCCGTCCGTCCGTCCGTCCGTCCGTCCGTCCGTCCGTGTGTCAACAGTTACGGCACAAATCTTAACCGCTCGACGTACGGTCTTGATATTCGGGACATCGCGAAAAGGACTCGGAATGTCGAATTTGGGGGGTCAAGGGTCAAAGGTCAAGATGTGTCAATGGAGGGGGAATATTTCCCCGTTAACTTAAGGTATAGGAGGAAATAAGGAATTGCAGCACAAATCTCAATGGCTCGACCTACGCTCTTAATATTCGATGTATAGTCTAATGGGAAGGAAACCCATCACCAGCGTGCAATTGGAGGTCACAGGTCAAAGGGCAGTGGGGGAAAGGTCAGCTATCAGACATTTTTTGAGGACATGGTCTAATGGACCGAGTGCAAAACTTTTTTGTTCAGCGATACCTACCTTTTTTATCACTCCTTATGAATAGACCATGACAACTCTACCTCGCTGACGGCGAAAAACGAGTCACAGTGCGTCTGATAAACCTTGACCTCCAAGAAGAGGCGCTTAAAACATCGACACTTCACTGTTGCACTGTTCCAACCAAGGATGAACCTGCTTTTGCCTATTAGAGCCCCTCCACCCCACCCTCCACACCCCAACCCCACCCTCCCCCACACCACCACTACAGTCGCCACCTCGACGCATATCCACTGTGATAAACATCGTTAACATAGCGAGTCCATAAACGTACACACGCGTACTCACTCACTTCACTACCATCAGGCATAGCAAAGACCCCTGATCATGAGATTAATCCTTTATTAGTAGGCCTCCTATCTAACTATCCATGCACTGAGCTGTGAACCTCGTGGAGTCGGAGGCGCACTTGATTCGGTTGCCAGTGATTTATCAGAAGAATACCCGCTACAGTACACGTCAGTTGAGCGCTGTATGCTCTGTGCGCACTTGTATATATATACTCTTGCAATACATGTAATCGCCATACTGATGTAATCAACCACTTGTATGCAAATGCTCGATGTTCTGACAGGTGCACAAAACTTTATGCCAAGCTGTCTTCTTCTTGCTCACTCTCGCTGTCCTTTATCTCTCTCCTTCTTCCTCTCTCTCCCCTCTCGGCTCTCTTTATCTCCATCTCTCTCTCTCTTCTCTCTCTCCTCTCTCCTCTCCTCTCTCCTCCTCTCTCTCTTTCCTCCTATCTATCTGCTTTCTCTTTCTCATTCTCTCTATCTCTCTTCTCTCTCTCTCACTCTACCCTCTGCTCACTCTTCTCTCTCGCTCTTCTCTCTCTCTCTCTCATCTTTCTCTCTACTCTTTCTCCTCTCTCTCTATCTATCATATCTCACTCTCTCTCTCTCTCTCTCTCTCTCACACACACAACTCACTCTCTCACTTTCTCTCTCTTTCTATTCTCTATCCTCCTCTTACTCTCTCTCTCTCACTTCTCACTCTCACTCTACTCTCACTCTCACTCTCACTCTCTCCTCTCTCTCTCTCTACTATCTCTATCTCTATCTCTATCTCTATCTCTCTCACTCCCCCTCACTCCTTCTCACCCTCCGCTGCTCTCTCTCTCTCTCTTGGCTCGGCTCGGGTCTCTCTCTCTCTCTCGTGCGTCTCGTCTCTCTCTCTCTCTCTCTCTCCTCTCTCTCTCTCTACCTCTCTCTCTCCTCTCTCTCTCTCTCTCTCTCACTCCACTCTCGTCCTCTCTCTCTCTCTCTCTCTCTGCTCTTCTCTCTCTCTCTCAGGGCGCTCACTCACTGCACTTCGCTGCCTGGGCCGCTCTCACCTATCGTGCGTGATCTCTTCGTATCTCATTNCCTCTCTCTCTCTCTCTCACTCTCTCACTCTCTCTCTCACTCACTCTCCTCTCTCTCTCTCTCTCACTCCCCCTCACTCCCTCTCACCCTCTCGCTCACCCTTCTCTCTCTCGCGGCAGTCACGGCTAAGTGGTGGGGTAAGAAGCGGCTTGACTACGCGCTCTACTGTCCGGAGGGCCTGGCCAGCTTCCCGACGAACGCTCTGCCGCATCTCTTCCACGCCAGCTACTGGGAGTCGTGCGACGTTGCCTCCTTCATCCTCAGACAGGTGTGTATGTTCAGCGAGGGTCGACGATGGGGAAGGTGAGTGTGAGGCAGTGCACGTGAGTGTAGAGGGGCAGTCTACGCTACTGGGAGCGATGGAAGGTGAGCGGGTCGCCACGGATACGGATGCAGACGCGAGGGTGAAGCACACACGCACGCACGCACGCACGCACGCACGCACGCACGCACGCACGCACACACGCAAACACACACACACCTTTATCTTCACGGTCGTTCGCCGTTTGAGCCACTTCTCGCGCGGCTGGCCAGGGTTGAAGGTGGCGCCATCTCTCGCCTCGTCGGCGTTCATCATGAGCGTTCGCTCCGCGTGAAGCACCTGAAGCGACACGATGTCATTAGCCACATGGGGGCGCCACCGCCGGCAATCGCGACGACACCCCAAAACGGAGACACCCCGCGACGTGTGTATCATCTGCATACGTCGACTGCTCCCATACTCGGCTAGGCTGCCCCACCCGCGTTCAGCGCAGTCGACCGCTCCCGATCGTCACGACAGACTTCCCCACAATTAATAGACTGTCTCCCGTGACCCACAGACTGCCCCCCGACCCGCCTCGCCCCCAAACCCGCGCCTCACCCCGCCCATGCGGTGGCATACCTGTCTGAGGAAGAAGGAGGCAACGTTCGCACAATCTCTCTCTCTCTTCTTGCCGTAGAACATGAGTGCCAACCACCGAGCGAACGACGTGTTGTCGACCGAGGACGGTCCCCAGGTCGTGTCGGCGCGATTCATGTACGGTCCCCTCGACATGGTCTCTCTCACCAGCGAGAAGGTAGGCACACGAAATCAATGTTATTATTGCACGATTTAACAGATTCCTACATCGTGGGGGGAGGGGGGGTTACATTCAAACTTTTGTTGCCGGTTAGATTAATAGCGCAGTAACCATCACTAATTAAATTTATTTCGAATCATTTGGATTCATTAAGAGATGAAACTACTTGCTAATCATTAGCAAATAATCACCAAAAATCTCATCAAAGTTTTGATAAAATCTTGAACTAGCGCGCGCGAGAATGACTGCAGAGGGCGCCGCGCGCGAGTCGCCAGCTCGCCACGTGATAACGCGGCACAAGAGCCGGCCAAGGAGAAATGTTCGGAGCGCGATCGTTCGGGAATTTTCAGAGACTTTGTCGGGGATTTCGGTAAATATTTGCTAATGATTAACACAGATGATTCATCTCTGAATAAATCCAATTAATTCGAAATAAATTTAATTAGTGATGGTTACCGAGTTATTAATCTAGCCGGCTACAGAACCTTGAGTGTAATCCCCTGTATGATGTCGGAATCTGTTAAATCGTCTGACGCTCCTAGCAGAGGATTCCGCAGCTGCCATATGAAGCTGATCGGCAACCACTGTGACTGACTCGACCCCAGATGAGACTCAGTGTCTCACCCAACTTGACCTCTGCCCTGAATTGACCTCTGAACGGATTTGACTCCAGATCAGAATTGACCTGACTCAACCTCGCACCTGATTATGTAAAACACAGTATCCATGACTTTAACCCTGACCTCTTTCGACATCTGACCCAAAATTACCTCTGACCTCTCATCCTCTGACATCTTTCGATTTTCACCCTACACGACCTGTGACCGCTCTCTCTCTCTCTCTCTCTCTCGCTCTCTCTCTCTCTCTCTCTCTCTCTCTCTCTCTCTC
>NW_014579793.1:25748-27869 GCF_000485595.1 Priapulus caudatus
GGGCTTTCATATAAATGACACACTTTGGATTTACCTTGAAGTGACACTTATACAGTGAAGCCTGAATACCTAGGATACCTGTCTAAAAAGATCACTCGAGATTGCCCTCTAGTCACCCTTACAGGTTTCTCTATAGAGTTGATACTCACACGCACGTGTCGTCGCGCGCTTTCTCTCCACGTTGTAGATTGACGTCAGCATACATGCGGGATACGGTTCCAGTAAAGACATACAGGTGTACTCGAGCGTCGCGCTGAGGCCCGAGCGTATCTTCGTCGTTGGCAAAACCTCGAAGAAGCATCAAGCCCACGCTACGGTGAGTACAGTTACTGTTACTGTTCGCTTATCCTTCAAACTCAACACGTTTAGTTGCGGCAAAGGCAAAGAGTTAAAGATCTAAGTTGATCTTCGGTTATGCTTTAAACTCAACACGTTTAGTTACGGCAAAGACAAAGAGTTAAGGATCTAAGTTGATCTTCGGTTATCCTTCAAACTCAAACATTTAGTTAGGATGAAGACAAAGAGTTAAAGATCAAAGTTAATCTTTGGTTAACCTTTAGGTTTTAAGTGAGCTCTCAGTTAACCTTTAAGTTTAAGGTAATCTTCATGTTGATCTTTGATGAGGAAGCCTTTAGTTGTAGTTTGTACACGGTGCTGTTGTGCCACGAATGTGGGGAGCATTAGGGATCGATTGTGAAGGCAATTATCCTGAAGCAGTAGTTGTTGCAGCAGCAGTAGCAGCACCACCATCACCGCCAACACCACCAGCAGTACTAACACCATTCCTAACTCTCCCCCTTCCTTACAGTAGCACCAGCACCTCTAACACCCCCCTTCTTCCTCCTTCCTTGCTTACAGCTGTTGACGGACGGCTACGCTGCACACCTCAGCTAGCTGTACTAATACCCTCCCTAACATCTCTCCCTCTACGTCTTACAGCTGCTACACTACATTACAGTATTAACATCTCTCTCTCCCCTCCTTGCTTACAGCTGCTACAGTACATTACAGTACTAACATCTCTACAGTACTAACATCTCTCCTCCTTGCTTACAGCTGCTACAGTACATTACAGTACTACTATCTCTCCTCCTCCTTGCTTACAGCTGCTACAGTACATTACAGTACTACTATCTCTCCTCCTCCTTGCTTACAGCTGCTACAGTACATTACAGTACTAACATCTCTCTCTCCCCCTCCTAGCTTACAACTGCTACAGTACATTACAGTACTTCTATCTCTCCTCCTCCTTGCTTACAGCTGCTACAGTACATTACAGTACTACTATCTCTCCCCCTCCTTGGTTACAGCTGCTACAGTACTACTATCATCTCTCCCCCTCCTTGGTTACAGCTGCTACAGTACATTACAGTACTACTATCTCTCCCCTCCTTGCTTACAGCTGCTACAGTACATTACAGTACTACTATCTCTCCCCCTCCTTGCTTACAGCTGCTGCAGTACATTACATTACTACTATCTCTCCTCCTCCTTGCTTACAGCTGCTACAGTACATTACAGTACTACTATCTCTCCCCCTCCTTGCTTACAGCTGCTACAGTACATTACAGTACTACTATCTCTCCCCCTACGTCTTACAGCTGCTACAGTACATTACAGTACTAACATCTCTCCCCCTTGCTTACAGCTGCTACAGTACATTACAGTACTAACATCTCTCTCTCCCTCCTTGCTTACAGCTGCTACAGTACATTACAGTACTAACATCTCTCTCCCCTCCTTGCTTACAGCTGCTACAGTACATTACAGTACTACTAGCTCTCCTCCTCCTTGCTTACAGCTGCTACAGTACATTACAGTACTAACATCTCTCCCCCTCCTTGCTTACAGCTGCTACAGTACATTACAGTACTACTATCTCTCCTCCTCCTTGCTTACAGCTGCTACAGTACATTACAGTACTAACATCTCTCCTCCTCCTTGCTTACAGCTGCTACAGTACATTACAGTACTACTATCTCTCCCCCTCCTTGCTTACAGCTGCTACAGTACATTACAGTACTACTATCTCTCTCCCTACGTCTTACAGCTGCTACAGTACATTACAGTACTACTATCTCTCCCCCTCCTTGCTTACAGCTGCTACAGTACATTACAGTA
>NW_014579794.1:0-3669 GCF_000485595.1 Priapulus caudatus
ACCTGGAATCACCCCTGGCTATGCCCCGGCCTGCTCTTCGCTCCTGCTACAGCCTGTAGCATAACATCAAATAGAGTACATACAATATGGATAATGTACAATACAGGCTATCCTGTAGTACAGGATAGCCTATATCATATCAAGAGCTATTATATAACCCATTATTATGTATTATTGGCTCTTGATCATGTCCCTGTACAGGAAGTGAAGGGGCTACACCTGTAGAACTATTATATCATATGCTACAAGTTCAACAACAGCTTTTTTACATTGCGACAGGCGTCGGGAAGTCTTCCCTAGTGCATCTGATCTGCCACAATGAAGTCATTCAGAATCCTTCATGGACCATTGGGTGTTCTGTGGATGTGAAGGTAAAATATCGTAAGAGGTGACAGTTACGTTACTTTGCTATGATGTATCGTAAATCAGGGGGCCACATAAAGCGAAACCGTGCGTACGTTGCGGGGGGTCGTACCAAGCTCACAGTATCGCATGTATTCTGGTGTAGCTGAGCAGGGCTACATGTAGGGTTGGAGAGAGAGAGAGAGAGAGAGAGAGAGAGAGAAGAGAGAGNAATAGGAGATCCGTACGTCGAGCCGTTAAGATTTGTGCCGCAACTGTTGACAGACGCACGCACAGGACGCACAATCATGCGATTCTACAAGCTGCATCTGACTATGTCTGATAGTCCTATGTCTGATGACTATGTCTGATGAGTCTAAAGATGATGTTACTAAGATAGGTGATTAAATACAAAGACAGGCCTCGACGCTTATTTTTCAGATTTGGTTGTCCTGTCGGGCAACAAGAAGCGGGCAATTTTTACTTGTCCGAATTTTGATTTTACTTGTCCAAAATTTACTTGTGCAATCTATGAGCCTGTTAATGTCCTCTTTGGTTCAGTGCATATCATATTATCAGGAGTGTATAATATAGGGATCTAAAAAAAAAAATATTATATAAATAGATATAAAAAGATATATATACATATATAACATAATAGATAGATGTATATATAAATATATAATATATATATATAAATTATTATACACTCCTGACATTTTTGCCAGTATTCCCTGCGTGCATATAGGCGCGCACATACCTAAAGGCATGTGTCTGCACGCGGCGTTTGCATGCGTGCGTGCGTGTGTATTACACAGTTACAGTATATATATACCGTATTTACTTGTGTACAAAACGCGCTTTTGTAGCACAACTTCAATTAAAAAAAATCAGGGGGTGTGACTTATAGACGAGGCTAAGAAATAGATGTTTAATGTACCAATGTTTTGTACCAAAATTTTTCAATGCAAAATATGGGGTGAGACTTATATATGACATGATTATACTTATACACGAGGTAAATACAGTACAGAGTCAAAATCGTAATGAAATTCACTACGTTATGTTTGCATGCGTGGCACGCTCATTGTAATCATTACCGATTGCGAGCTTTTTCCTCAATCACAGGAAAGAGTTTGCTGTCATCCTCTCATGCCCAGCGATGCCGCACCCCCCTACATATTCAGGTAATGAATATGGCCCCAACGCGACTTATAAACAATCGTACCCCTACCGCAGTACAATAAATCAATGCCGCCCCAGCCAGGGAGGTACGCGCTGCCGCTCTGAATAAATCTGTATGGTAACGAGTGGGTGTCTCAGGCTGCTTTTTTCAGGGAACCTTTTGAAAACGTTTGAAGTGAGAATGTGGTGGCGATAGCGACCTGGCTCAAGGATGTTAAGATATTAAACGAACAAAATCAACAAAGAAACTAGATTTCAGTTTTCCGATCGGGCACTAAGGCAGGCAAGATAATAACTTGTCCGACATAGACTTTCACTTGTCCCGGGCAATCGGACAACCGTTAGTGTCGAGGGCTGAAATACATCCTGATGAGCGACCAATGTGTTGATATAATTGGAAACTTTGACTGTAGACTAACTGCCTACTGTGGCAGCTTTCTTACAATGATTTGGAGGCATCTACTCCTGAGGCTTTGCCACGTATGACCTGGTATGACCTGGTGAAAAAAATTAATTACATATTGTTTGCTCATAAACATAAAGACTGTAGTCAGACCTTGTGTTTTAAGGTGCGTGATCGCGCTCGCGCACCATCGCGCGCCTCAATTGATGAGGAGAAGTGCGAAAAAACGCGCATCTAAGCATTATCAAAACGCAAAACGTTTTATTTTCCATTAATTCAACTTATAAACTCGAAGATGAACGCAAACGGTTGTAAACATCACGGACATTGCCGGAAGTCGGTTCACATGTTTATAATGACAGTCGCAAAGCGCTCTAGAACGACGAATGTGATTGGTTGTATTTTTAGATAAAGTTTTAATAGTCTGCTTTGAAAAATTGAGTGTTGTTCCTTTTTGACTAAACATACTAAATGTGTGATTCAAGTTATCCACATGTTCAAGAACTGATATTTTGTTAGATGGAAAAAATATCACCTAAAAAATGTCAAAATTAAGAGTACAAATGCAGAGCTAATTTTTATCCCAAAATGCTGGAAATGACTTTTCATGAAGTCTAGTTTTCAAATTTTTTCCGGGGGGGGGGGGGTTGCCCCCGAACCTCCCTAGTTTGCCTCGTGACCTGTGGGCACTCCGATGCAAATCACACACCTCGGCGAGCCAAGGTGCGCGAATTTTCACTCGCCTGCCTTTTCCAAAACACAAGGACTGTGTAATTGTAAAAAAAACATGAGGAAATATTTCAAGCATTTAGAGCCAACTTGAAAGCTTTTTATACATCTTACTTATGAATAATCTTATACAAGGCATATATAGCTCACCTAGCTCCAAGAAACGGTATTGCTAGGGTTACAATACCGTTTCAAACCTTGGCTGCAGCTAAACACGTAGTTGCCCTTATATTCCAAGTATCGCCAAAGAACACCACACCACAGCAACGTTACAGCAACTTTTTGAGACAACCCCAACAGGGTTTGTCTATATTCAGGCCGGTACAGGAGATAATTTGCATATTTTATCACGTGGTTTGTGTTATAACCAACCCAATGCAACAACCACTGATCTCTATAATATATATATTGTAGAGATCAGTATATATATATATATACTAGCTGGGCTAACCGGCGATGCCCGGGATTTTTTGGGGGTTACTGCTTTTCTGCTATTTCATGCGTTTTCTGCTATTGCTTGCGTTTCGGCATTTCATGCGATTGCCTGATTTTAAGCCTCACTATAGTTGGGCGCTATATGATTGCTATTTACTTTTCTGCTGCGCTAGGATTCGTCTTGACTTTTCTGCTGCAGTGTATAGTGGAGCGCTAGGATTGCTGTGATTGTTAACTTTTCTGCTGCGCTAGTATTTTTTTGGGGAAAATGTGTTGTTTGTTTTTTGGCCCTTATTTTGGCCTTTTTGTGGAAATTATTTTTGGCCTAAAATGGTCGTGGCGTCATGCTGACTGCAACATGCTGGATGCGACATGCTGAGAGTGCATGCGGGAAAAATAAGCAGCTAGGATTGCTTTATGTTTTTTTATACCTATATGGTAGTGGTCTACGACGCTTTCGTGTCTCCTTCGAAGCTAATAATTCAGTTATTGTTGCTGTAATTGGACAACACAGCTACAAAAACAACACCTTGAAAATTCACATGCGTCTAAACAGAGGAATTGCTCCGACCTGT
>NW_014579794.1:3679-4934 GCF_000485595.1 Priapulus caudatus
TAGTCGTCTACCCTAGCGGCACTACACTATGACCGGTGAAACGAAACGTGACGAATTGTATTTTGATCATGCAATCTGCAATGACAGGTCGGAGCAATTCCTCTGTTTAGACGCATGTATGCTGATTGAAAATATATATGGTGTTGGGGGTGACCTGTTAGGTGGGAGGAGAGAAGATAGACGGACTGACAGACAGAAAAACAGACTCGCCCTTTGATTGTTTTTGGCCTAAAATGGTCGTGGCGTCATGCTGACTGCAACATGCTGGATGCGACATGCTGAGAGTGCATGCGGGAAAAATAAGCAGCTAGGATTGCTTTATGTTTTTTTATACCTATATCAGTATATGATCATGTGGTAGTGGTCTACGACGCTTTCGTGTCTCCTTCGAAGCTAATAATTCAGTTATTGTTGCTGTAATTGGACAACACAGCTACAAAAACAATAGCTCTAGTAGTAGTACTGTAAGCAGGCTATAGTACTAGAGCTACAAAAACAACACTCGAAAATTCGCGAATGCAGCAGGAGAGTATATAGCGCCACCGCGCGGACATTTATTAAAATTTGACATTTCCTGTATTTTTTTTATTGTTTTAATTTGTTTTTGGTCTAAAATGGTTAATACCATCTTTCCCGTTTAGACGCATGTGTTCTGATTGAGAATATATATAGTGTTGAGGGTGCAAAACAGGCTCGCCCTTTATGTAAGAGATATATATTATATTATTATTACAGAGATCAGTGGCAACAACATTTATGAATTCGCCGCCATGTTTGCTATCATTCTGACTGTGACTAAAATCCGCAATGGATCGAACAAGCGAAATTAAACGATCTGCGGTCCTCATGTAAACCACCCCGCCCCTACATCCGAAGAACTAGACCGGCAGCCCACAGAGCTTGAGGGTAAGCGAACTAGGTACGCAATATCTACGTATTGGAGTATACAGGGTGGTCACCTAAAGACTTATGAAATGTATTCTGGCGGGTACCGCCCCCGTTGCGTTATAGCAGGGGACCCCCCAAAAGGTGTAAAAAATGTGTCTGAAAATAGATTGGATCGCATAGTACCAATTGCCAATTAAGTACCATGGGAGGTAACTGCTAAATATACATCAAAAACCATATTACAACAAGTAAATTTTTCAGCTGTTGTTAAAGGCCGCGCCAGACCCCCCAAAGGGCTAAATATTTGAGGCTAGAATAGACGAGACCAGGTACTAAAGTGAAAGTGATGCCAAATGATCAGGTTCAT
>NW_014579794.1:6877-25870 GCF_000485595.1 Priapulus caudatus
GTGATACCTAAGGCTAAGGAATAAGGTTATACTTTATGACTTAGGGTTAGGGTTAGGTTTAGGGTTTTTGAATCATTCCAGGAAATCCGGAAAGGCTGTGCATCAGTTGATGATACACAGAAATCTGTGCATCACTTCGTGATACATAAGGTGCCTAAAGTGGATTTGCGCCAGTGGCAAGATAACTACTAAACTAGGATCTGAAATTTTGCATATTTAGCAATGTATTGTGGGAAAAGACTATGCGAGTTCTCTTCGTTTCCTCTGTCCATCATCACTGTGGCGGTGGTACCGGTTGCCGCGAGCCGTGTGCTTGCAGGGGGTTGAGTTTGCCCCTGGGGTGGATTAAATGTTGTGTTTGTAATCGGTTTTATGTTTGTAATGTCTTTCTGTGTGTTTCGTGTGTGAGCGTATTGCAGCAATTACTCACTCATCGCCGAATTCTATGGGGGCTGCCATTAGTCGTGATTGTAACCCCCTCTAGCGCCCGAGATCGGGGCTAGCGTAGGGAAACAGCTGGCGCGGCGAGGGCCGTGTGCAAAAACACAGCGTGGGTTAGCATTGTTGTTGTTGAGTTGGCGAGCGGGAAAGAGGAGTGATATAGTTCAGAGGAGTAAAGAAGAAAGAGGAGTCGAGCGCGTAGCGTGCGAGCGGCTGTTTTGGTGCCACGGTCCGAGCGAGAGGGAGACGCAGCGAATGAGGACCGGAGACAGAGTGAGTACAGCGGGCTGTTCTTTCAGCACACCGTCGGGGCTGAGTAATAATAATAGTAATATCAACAAGTGCCGCGGAGCGACAGCGCTCGTCTAACGTCTACTGCGGTGACTCTGTGGTGGAGTGGTGGAATTCTAGTAAACCCTGTTAGTGTTAGTCCCAAATGTGTTCATATACACGCCGAAACAGTGGAAGGCACAGGAATGGTATCAGGAACCTTCTCAAAAGAATGTTCGTTGGGATCGTTATGAAAGTTGCCACCAGATGGCGCGTACGTTTAAGTGTCTTAAAGGTTAAAGATGGAAACTCCCATCGTACGTAGTAGCAACAACTATTTGCAAGACAGAATATAGGTATAAGCACTCATCCATTTACGTACGCAAGCCTACAGGTTGAAATAGATAGCTGCCACCTGTAACTAATTAACGCAGGCAAAAACTACACAGTAATATCTAGATACAATAATGTAACCCAAACCCAAGAGGATAGGGTTACAAAGCCTCCCTATCTTTTTGTGCGGAGGAATGCCCGAGTGAATCACTCAGGCCGGTTTGCTGCTGCGTTTTCAGAGACTAGAACTTCCAAACTGAGTTTATTCTCAACACGAACCTTTCTCCGCTATCTGGGAACTTACTATGTATCGCAATACTCTGTATTAAATTAATATAACCTGTTACAAAAATTCGAAGTGACGAGCGGCGAATATACTGAGCGCCATTTCTTTTGACCTGTGACGTACTTTGGTTTGAAGAGCGGATTCATCGACCAATCGGAGGGCGCTGCGTTTGCCGATCGCTATGCGCATTGGGAAATGCGTACGTCACAGGTCAACAGAAATGGCGCTCAGTATATTCGCCGCTCGTCACTTCGAATTTTTGTAACAGGTTATATTAGTTTAATACAGAGTATTGCGATGGCACTGGCAGTGGCATACGTTACATGTAACACACTGATAGTACAGAATGCCATAGAAATTATACGATTTAAATTTTAAGGAGCATAAACCTTCTCCAACCAAATTTAGCTTCGGAAATTTCACTGTGACAATCACATTGTAGCCTCATACATCCAGGCATGCATAGATTCTACTAGCAAACCCAGCAGTCAAATTCTTTCTAACAGACAGTAAACAAATCCATGTTTAACCGACCCTACTCGTGAGAGTCGAGCAGGATTATACCACGACATTGCTCTTCGCATTGTCAACAGAAAGTACATTTTCAATGGTCCTTTCAATAACAGCTTAAAGGAGAGTGGTAGGTTCACAGCTGAAAAGGAAATGGTTTTATAATCAGCTAGACATGTCCGACCGAATGAGGCTCCGTCAGACCATGTCCTCACAGAAAATGTTAAAATCTGCCCTGTTGCTTCCATTGACGCTTTGACCTGTGGACCGTCCAATTTTCAGACACAGGTGATGGGCTTTTCCCTGAGGCATGAATGCTATGACAGGTGCCCGACCTATCACGAGCCTAGGAGGTCGAGCGTTGTAGGATTTGTGCGGGACAGAACTATCTGAAGTTTCACTGCGCCTAATCACCTACAAGTCTAAGGAGGAAATGTTTCCCTTCATTTTAACCGTCTTGACCTTTGGACCTTTGACGCTACAGCTTCGAGAATCCTCAAAGCTCCGTTTAACGGATTACGCCGCCCCACCGATCGCTGACATTTCGTAATCCTACGTCGCGGCCCGTTGAAGGATTTGTGCCCAACTGTTGAGGCAGGACGAGACGGACGTATGCTCATCGCAGATTCTACAAGGTCTGTCATCTGACTATGTCAGATGAGCTAAATAAGCGTAAGGGGAACGCATAGCAATCTTATTGAGTGATTTAATAGACGTCAATAGGCCATATTTAATACCCCCACCTCCCGATACGCAGCCTTTAGCCACATCGGCGTCTTGAGGTGCGCGCCACGCGTGAGCAAACATAGCGTCCGCCGGGCCGCGACTCCCGAACGGGAAGAAAGTGAGAGGAACGAAGCAGAGATGCCAATCGGGATTAGAAAATCGACAGACGGAAGGACGGAGAAGAGAGGAGTGGTATCCAGAGGCCACTAGTAGTGGCTGGTGTCAGGTCTGGTCCGGCCGGGGCGAGAAGCTGAACGAATAAATCGCCGCAGCAGGAAATAAAAAAATTTTGACCAAACTGACGCGCCATAATAAAAATGTCGCTCTGACCTCCTTTTGCGCCTCAACCGACGAACCCGGGCATCCAGGGCATTTCATGTATACAGTAGCTAAGGGTGCTTGGACACGCTGGTATGAGGGAAGCAGCGACAGCAGAACTTCTCCTGAATTGAGAATCGCCTATAATTATAATTTAGATATTAAAGTACTGTAATTATGCAGATCATAACTCTGGAACAGATTTAAGACTTGTATTTTTCCTTTTCGAAAGAACTAGAAATGTGCTCAAGACATTAGATATTTAATTTATTTGCTTCAATTCAAGTGTCCTTATGAGGTTCTTAATGCTGCTTCATTTCCCAAGATTACGTGTATGATGTTGGTGCGGTACAGTGCGTGCGTCAGAGCGTGCATGCGTGTGTGACTCCTGGGCAAGTAAAATTCATGGCACTATTTAGCTCTGATGAAGCACGAAGCCTGTAAAAGATTGTTTATATGTATATTGTATCACTGTAGGCACATGATACATTATATAATATGTAGAGGCGTTAAGCGATAAAGAAGTATCGTCCAGCCACAACCAGACACGCCGATGAGCACACGAGTAGAAGCACCGATTGCTCGAATTTGTAAAAGACCCCCCTCAAAAAAGCAGCCAACCTATTACCCAGACTTTCAGCGGGGTCGGCGTGCCAGGCAAACAAAAACTATTGTTTAATAGATGTTGCCCATGATTATATCTGGTTCATTCTCTAGTAATCTTCTACATTCATGTGCTAATGAAGATGAATTGTAAATTTAATTCAAATATAGAACTGAAGACTCAGTC
Source organism: Priapulus caudatus (assembly GCF_000485595.1). Taxonomy (NCBI): domain Eukaryota; kingdom Metazoa; phylum Priapulida; class Priapulimorpha; order Priapulimorphida; family Priapulidae; genus Priapulus; species Priapulus caudatus. Next base: position 10,552 of record NW_014579794.1, read on the forward strand.
AAAGGGATTCCAGAAGGACTAAAGCTCCAGCAAGTACAAGTGCACGAAGACGTAGACCTATGTTGGGATTATGGAGTTCCGGACTTTTCTACGAGTCATGAGGGGGAAGAGGGGAGAGGGGCTGGAGTTGAGAAAGGGAGATACTGCTACTTCGATAATAGAGAGTGAGGAGCGGAGTACAGAGCACGGAGCACGGCCGAGAAATGTGAGGAGAAGTGTGGAGGGTTTGAGAAGGTGAGGAGCTAGGTGTTGACAAGAAGCGAATAGAGTGAGTGGAAAAATTTGAGAGCGTGTGAAGCTCTAGGCGTGAGTATCGTGTGTGTGTGCGTGATACTCCTCACGGAGTGAGAGAGTGTGTGCGGTAGCGAAGAGAGCGGTGAGATGAAAGAGAGTGTACAGCGTATTTGTTAATGGATACCTTGTGTATGGATTGCGACAGTCACCAGGAGTAGCAGAAGTTCAAAACTCGTTATTAGGAGAGACGGTACCCGCGAGCATGGCCGTTCATTCACTTTGCTAATGACAAGAAGAGTGCTGACCAGAACATAGACGTTAATTGAGAGGAGAAATATATAAATAAGGCGAGGGGGAGCGGATTGCGTAACGAATGTTGTACCGCTTACGAGGGAGAGCAGGTGAGTGCAGGAGAGAGCAGACTGGAACGGGAGAGCAAATGATATGGAAAGTGAGAGAGGCCGGGCTAAACGTTATGGACGGAGAGTGTGAATGAGAACGAGACGGTAGCAGCGTGCTCTGAAAAGTAAAAAGCCCTTCTACGTGAGGAGAGGAGTGCGAGAAGAAGGTCGTCAAAGGATTTAATACAAAGATAAGAACGATGTTGCACGAAATACCGTTGTTCTATCAATGAGTGATATCCGACCAGAGTTTTGGTCATAATCGGTCCGGGTGTGAAATCTCGATTAGGCAGATAAAGCCTTTGAAGGGGTCTTTGTACCACTGTAGGTACCACCACACTGTAATACGTATTGGAAGAGCCGCGGCCAACGACAGTTTCTTACCTCACTGCTACTTTTATCCAGTAGGGCTTATTAAATTTCCTTTCGCATATATTCCAGGCACTCTAAGATGTTAAGTGAACTAGTGCTGTGAAGAAAAACGGATGTTTCTAACGGACCACTACCCTGATGTTCAAGCCTGTTACAACGATAGCCTTGTTGCTATTTGAGACTTGCAAGGCTGAAACTTTATCTATTTGGTGCAACAGACGGGAAGCAATATGATCCAGGAACACTTCTTTTTGCTATGTGTGCCAGAGACCTTATGTGAGATATCTCTTATTGAGATTCACAAAATGGGTAGGCGAAATTTCTTCTGATTCGGGTAGCGTCGTCTTTTTAAATATTTTAATATGTCTCTGCTTAGACCAAATGACCCTCTCGTACATGAATCCTCCTATTAACGGCGGATGTGTGCGTATCCCTAACAACTGTCGTGCTGCATTAAGGTTGGGAATTTTCCTTTGAGGCATTGGACCGGCCCGCTGTTACGGGGTGCACGTCTTACTAGCTAGCAACAGATCCTGAAGCCCATAATTGCAGTCTATGCGGACCATGATGCTGGGCGGACCCCACCGAGGGCGTTCCCTGTAAAACATAGCAATACTACAGCGATCATCCGGACCTCGGCTCAGAGGATTGAGCCGGTCACTGGACGCTCCGCAACCCGAAATAGCTATACGGACATAAGTAACAAGGCCTCTTGAGGCTACAGCCGATAATAAAACGTTGGATTTAAAAGTGTCTCTACGTTTTTTGTATGTAAGAACTGTAACACCTGGGTCTACAACGTCATACTTGGGTTTGTTCGTGAATGGATGTCTCGGTATTGGCATCGTAAGGAATAACTCTTGTGTTTGGGAAGCAGTCTTGTCTGAATGTGAAGTGTGAATATAGCAGCGATCCAACTAGTTTCCCGAGTTGGCCACATGTTGAGTTTCGCTCATTTGGACACAATTTTTTTTATCACAGTATTCAATTATGTCTGCCGAGCTGTTGACTAGAGATAACCCTTAAAGCCTTATCGCAAGCATCTGCAGGGCTCAGAGACGGGGGGGGCAGAGACGGCCAGATGTGCATCCAAACACCTGCCTGGAGCTTACATAAGTGTACATGAACACTGGTCTCTGGAGAGATCCCAGATGACATTTAAGAGCTCAAATGTGAATGGCCAGTCCGCCAAGTACACGAGTGAATAGATTAAAATGTATGTAGTTCAAAAAACGGCAGATGAATATTGTACATCGCAGGAAATTGCGTCACAAGTGTTCATAAAGTTGAGATGCTGTTCTCGAGCAATGTTGAGACTACGCGGCTGAGAGAAGTGAGCAGCTGAGATGCCGACGAATCACAGTGCGTCTGCGAGGTCCTGAGGATGTCTCGACCTTCGGTTGAAAGGTCCTCTGTCGGAGGGGGAGTAATAGGCTCATGACCGTGGGTTCCTCCAGCAGCACTCACATGGCACATGAAGACATCTCTTCTGGTTTCTGTACGAGCTGTAGCAGTCGAGGGACGGCACCGCGACCGTCTAGAACCGTCTTGCACGACAGAGGAGATGAACGAAAGACTGACGATAGCGTGTTCTGAAAGGGAGAAATAGAATGGAGTACGAGGTCAACCGTATGATGTCTCTCTGCTATTCGTCTAAAATAAGGACATATTTACGAAACGGTTAATGAAAATATATTATTAAGAAAGGTATAACAGGTTAGAGTAGAGGTGACCATAGTCGAGATGGTTCCTGAATGTGAAATCACTATACGGCATACTACTCTCATATTGCTAATAAGCGTGCGTGGCAACAAAGAGGAGCTTATGAAGCACTCGAGAGGCTAACTCGTCAATAATAACAATAGCATAAACATGTAGAATGAATGCCGGCTGATTTACGGCCAAGTAGCCGATTGGTAACTGACAGGTACTGGTACCGTCGGATAGAAGAACACCTTTTGCCTCGGATTATTTACAAATACCGAGCTTGAGAGTGTTGCGCAGCTTGAGGCATATTGTCTTATATACGATGTATATGGGTCTGTCTAGTAGCAGATAAGGTGCTGTCAACTGATGGGAAATAGGTCTGTTTTATATCTAGACTAGCATGGAACTACCGCAAGAAAACTACTGCAGTAAACCTCAAATGAGCTATAACTAATGATTTTATAAGCTATTTTCGATAATTACACCCACTTACTATAAATCTGTGCTAGTATAGGTCGTCTCGAGTCCCGAAGTGATCGCTTGCAGGACGATTGTAAGAATGCGTCATCAGGTTTTCACGAAATTTTCTTGTTGTCTTTCTCAACTCTCGCTCACAGCAATCCTACCTTTGTAGATTCAGAATTCGGTTCGCTGGAGAACTTATGACCCCAGCTTTAGCCGCTGTACAACGCAGGAACACAACAGTCAGAAGGGAATTTTAACTTGGTTATATTCGACATATGATTTCTGTATCTTAACTACGGCCGACCTCGTATCGTAGTGGCGCACATCGTTTTTGTAAAACTCTACCCTCCGCATGCGGCCACCTGCGAAGCTAGCGGCTAACCGCCATTAAGTTTTCACGCGTAGCGTCACCCTTGAGGTGATGAGTGCCGTCACGCGGTGTCCCGTCCGTCCGAGGGCTGCCTAAGCCTTCTCCTACACGTTAAAAGTACCATATATCCGAGTAGCACCCGTGCGTCATATATGCGCCGTGTTGTGTTTGTTGTCACTGAGTCTGTTCGCGTGACGAAGACCACGGAGACGGCAATCCGTCGTCTGGCCGCATTGTTGACTAACGAAGGGCGGACAGGGGCTGAAGCTAACAGCTAATTTTTCCAAAATTTTACAGGGCCCTCCGCCACCAAAAACGGGCCACCACTCCACCAGTGGCCGCTGGTTAAGGACGCGGCAAAGCACACTGGCCGCCTGGGGGCGTTGGGGGGCCATCCCCAGGGAAAATTTCCAAAAAATTTAAGGGGTCCAATGGATACAGACATAAAATGAGCCACCACATTTGAGGCACGACAGTTTATCAAGCAGCAATAGAGTAAGCGAGAAGTGTGACGTCGACGTTTGCAAAGACAACACGTCGGGTGGTTCTAACGACGCAGACTGGCTGGCCATAGATTAACTGATCGTAAAATGTACATGTTGCGTAGCGGTAAAACACGGAGTGTGTACGACTGCCTTGCCAGAGCTGGTAAAAGCAGTCGGTAAGCAAGTCGAGTCTACAAATATTTAATGAATATAAAGAAACTTTGTCAAATTTTTTATTGTTTTTTTTCGAGTGCTGCTTTTCACTTCCATCCTTCTGGAAATCTATAAGAAAAGGCAATCCGATGAACTCTACAGAATGACTGGTTGGCAATCGGGTACACCGCGCACAGAGAGGAGCACGAGAGAGCGCGCGGAAACCGGAACGCGCACGCTTGATGTGTGGAGACAGAGGCATATGATTGGTAGGTAGCAACCAGTGGGCTCGTATGGTCATGCCAGGCAAGCAGTGTTTACTCCAGCAAAGCAGAGCGGGGCAGACACGACACGGTTTTCCGCGGCGTACCCCGGGACGATAAGCTGGCACGTCAATCCACTACCATTTACGCAAGGTACTGTACGATACCGCAAGCCACAGTAGATAAAAGAACCGATACATGCAGAACTCGTTATTCTCCTGCTAGTCATTATATCTCGAGCTGCGCGCGCTCTTGAGTATACCGAAACGAATATCGCAGAACATGATTCAGGACGTTCCTCTTTTTTCAGAATATCAAAGCGAAGTAGAGTTTTGGTTATACCGATGGATAAAAATTATTGATCTCTTCAAGTCTTACATGGAATCGAGGTAAGAAAAAGAAAACAAAATGAAAAGAATAAGGTAACGGCCACTCATCAAATTGTCTTTCATACTGACTAATTTTTTAGGCGCAAGAATTTATCGACGGCGCTACTTTTGAAACTCTAGACTGTAATTCCCAATTGGCCAATGACGGTCCTGCAATCGCGCCGCCTCTGTAGACCGCAACCGAAAGCCGTAGAAGCCGCAAGCGCATGGGTCCCAGAGAGAGAGCGCAGTAAGCACTGGAGGCGCTCGTGAGGAGAGTGAGAGCCCGCCCGTGGCGAGCGGATACACGTACACACAGGGTAAGAGTATCTATCTTGTATTTTTCGTATGTCACTATCCGCGTAGGGTGTCCCTAGCCAACGATACCGTAGGGTGAAAATCTGTTAGTAATGTGCGTCGAAGGAACTCCCCCTGCACACGAGTCGCAGAGACGAACTACGGTTCTCTTGGTTTTTGCCATAGCAGGGCAAGCTTGGTGTGAATTATAGTAAACACAGGAGCGAGCCAGACGACGCAGCCAGGGCCTGATTTGGTCGCCGTCAGTGCGCCTTCGGCACTAACTGTGTCGCGTCCTGCACTACGCGCCATGCGCTGATCTACCGATGGGCCGACTAGTAGGAATTGCTGTAGACTATATCTGCTACTTTGGCAGAGTCTTTCTTACAATGACTCTTTAAGGTAGCTCTAACTCCGCAGGCTTTGCCATGTATGATCGCGTACCGAAGCCACCCCACCACCCCAACCCACCGCCCCCGCGCGTGCTCCCGGGACTCGATTGGTGAAAAAAAATTAATTACCAACAGGATGATGTGGGGGTATGCTCAAAAGGCGTGAGCAGACTCGCTAATTACTACAGATACCAAGTGTTCGATTCTATTGGTATTATATTTGACATGTAAGATGGCGGTGCCAGACAACGATTATACTGAAACAGTAAATCAAACACGAAGTACTAATAATCAGGTACGACTATAGCATACATCCGTGCAATACACTGATGACCGACAACTTAATCTGTACCAGAGACGGCACTTGAAAGAACCACACTATAATCAAAGATTTATAACCATACATACTCCACAGCACAACATGCTAGTCAATGCTTATACAACGCGACATACGGATGTTTGCATCTATCACCTCTCTCACATCGGACATAGCTTACTGAAGGAAGGGGAAAATAACTCTACAGGAATGGGAACACCACGACCGCTGACTAACTGCATAGAGGGGGGGGGGATTGACACATACATGTGTATAATCACTAAGATACACTCATATCTTGGGCCATAAACTACTGAGAGACGTTTTGGTGCATATAACAACATGCCATAGTACAAACTAGAAAACACAGGGCAGAATTAATACTAAACATTATCCGTCTTCAGGTCACATTAAACAAACATTATCCGCTAGCTAAGAACTGCAACACAGCACACACCGACATCGTACACACAACATGCGCCATCGCCACATGCCACCGAAATTGGAGCGCGCTCACCGGAACCCCAGCATCCACAAAGGAAAGTAACGAAATTACGCTCGGCGAAAGACGAATTGATCCATGCACCACGAACATCTCAAATAGCGGCACAGGCAAGTCACTCATCCGGATAATTGTTTAGCTTACCAAACGTTTAGTTAACCAACACATTCGACACAGTTAAGACCTAGAACAGAAATATATCACCCGTACTCAGCAACCGGATTGTCACTCAGCTAACCACGTTTTTCTGTTGCCGCCTCGCCAGGAATGTCCGTCGGGCCAACTGCTCGACGACTCAGTACAATTGGAAATACAGATAATAAGGCGAAATACCAGCTTTGACGCGGGAAACTCAAAAGTTAAGAAACGGCCCAAACGTAGATGGTAAAAAACATGAGGAAGATATTTCAAGCTTTCTAGAGTCAACTTGAAAGCTATTTATACATCTTCATTATGAATAATCTTATCGCAGATATAGCTGACGCGCTACAGTGTTGTCCCACTAGACATAGCACAGCTGAAGCACTTTCAGTGATTCATCGTTTCAATGTCTCACTCTATGACAAACAATATATCTCGTAATTTCGCCTATCACCGTTCATGAGCACACATAGTGGGAAGATACTAGGATCTGAACCTTGCATATTTAGGGCAATGTATTCGGTGCCGAAAAGACAAAATGACGACGTTCTCTGTTCAGTTTCATTCACTACAGGAAATGCTTGACATGAGTTACATTTCTTCTTCAAACTCCACCGCCACATGCTCTCTCGCAGCTTGTTTGCGAAGGCATGTGTTTTATGTAGTCCAAAATCTTTTTGATCCTCCTCTTGACGCTGTGTATCCTCACAAAAAATGCGAGTTCTCTTTTGTTTCCTCTGTCCATCATCGACTAAAAGAAATCGCTACACGACGTACGTTTTGCTTTGCCCATGCGTTTCATCCACATGTATGGCACATTGCCTTTACAGCTTGTAGAAAGACTATTTGTTACGCGATATAGTCGCACCATTGAACAGACGCCCCTGCCACGGACGATCGGGGAGGAATAACAGCATCCTCGGGCATTCGCCCGTGTACCTCTTTTGTCTTATGAGACCAATGTCTGCCACTGTAGGTCCTACCTATTTGGCATCCCTCTCCATTGCCGGTGTACGTCTTTTGTCTTATGAGAGGCATGTCCTGATGTAGTCTACTATTTGCGTCATCCTCGCCTCCTGCTGTGTAACCTCTTTCGATCTTTATGAGACACAATGTCCTGAGTAGTTAACTATTTGGGCATCTCTCCTCTGCACTGCTTGTCCTTTCGTCTTATGAGACAATTGTCGCGTGACTGTAGGTCTAACTATTTGGCGCATCCCTTCCCTTGCCCCGTGTACCTACTTTGGCTTGCATTATGAGACAATGTCCTGATTGTAAGTCTACTTATTTGGGCATCTCCTCTGCTGTGTACCTCTTTCGTCTTTGAAGACACGGTGCTTCCTGATGTAGTCTACTAACTTTGGCAATCCTCGCTCTGCTGTGATACAATCTTTCGTGGTTGATCCCACGACAACTGCTACGCTGGGGAGGTATGGGCCTGACTATTTGGCATGACATACTGGCTGATGTACCCCACGTGTCTTTCGTCACTTATGAGACAAGTCCTGTGTCAGGTCTTATCTACTGTTAGAGCCATCGCCTCCTCTGCCCTGTGTAACCTCTTTCGTCTTATTAGACAATGTCTGATGTAGTCCTACTATTTTGGCGCATCCTCCATTGCCGATGTCTCATTGTTCGTTCTTATGCAGCCAATGTCTGATGGTCAAGTCTAGGCTATTTTGGGCATCATCCTCGCTGTGTACCTCTTTCGTCGTATGAGACCAAGTCGCATGATGTAGTTCTACTATTTGGGCATCCTCCTGCTGTGTACTCTTTCAAGTCTTAATGAGACATGTCCTGATGTAGTCTACTATTTGGCATCCTCCTCTGGGCCGTGTACCTCTTTCGTCTTAGAGACATTCCTGATGTAGTCTAACTATTTTGAGGCATCTCCGATGCGGTACCTCTTTCGTCTTAATGACGACAATGGTCCTGATTGTAGTCTATATTTGGGCATCCTCCTCGCTGCTGGTGTACGCCGTCCTTTCCGTGCTTAATGAGACAATCGTCCTGAGTGTAGTTACTATTTGGGCCATGCCTCATGCCTCGTGTACCTCTTTCGTCTTATGAGACAATGTCCTGAGCTAGTCTACTCTCTTTGGCACCTCTCCTGCGGTGTACCATCTTTCGTCTTATCGGCGACAATGTCCCTGATGTAGTCTACTATTTGGGCATCCTCCCGCTGTGTACCCTCTTTGGTCTGTATAGCAAGAAAAGCATATATAGGAACACTGGCGTAAGACAGCCGATCTAGCTAGTGGCAGTGAGTACAGCAAGGCAAAGCTATAGGCTATTCTTCATTCTGGTGGGCACGCAAGTTTTTACCCCGAAAACAAATTGCATGGTGATCAGGTTAGGACTGTATTTGTCAACGGGTTACGGCAAGCTTGGTAAATGGGCGAAGATGTGTCCGAAAATTTTGTTAACAGTTTTTTTGTTAAACGTTGAACAATCCTGTTTAACCCCACTACTCTTGAGGGTCAAAAAGTTATCTGACCTTACCTTCGCCGCACGTAGCGAACGTCCTTTTATGGTCGCGTTTTATAAACGAAAAAGCACAACACAGACTGGCAGCAGCGTGGGGCAATCGTGGCCTTGAGGTAAGGACGAAAATAAATATACCTAGGTACCTAGGTGAGCACTGAAACGTCAGTAGCAAGAATGTAACCTTAGAAGTAGTTCTAACTAAATGATAACTACTAATGATAACCGATATTACTAATGGTTGATAATCTAATGACCGTTCACTTCTCTGCCTGCTCCCGCTAACGCGAGAAGATAGCCCATTAACTTGGTCGTAAATTTTCAGCTACTATCTTCCTGATAAATTGACACAGTCACATGTGCCAAAACTTCTGCAAAAGGTATATTCAATCGGTTGGGTATGAACAGAGGGGCATCGCGAAGTTGCGCATGTCAGGAAGGGCTGGCCGGACTCGTAAACTTCTGACTACAAAACCATTCCTGCAAGGGGAAGTACGCAGAAACTGTGCCAACCGCGAAAGGAAAAACGGACATTAAACTGATAGTTAATAATGAACACACGCGAGGGGCAAGAACGAACAACATCGAAAAGACAGATGGCTAGCAGCGTGCATCGTGGCTTCAGATGGGAAATTTCTGGTACCACCGTAGTGAGTACATACAACAGGCAAGAAGTACCAAACAGATAAGTAAGTTCAACCAACTGAAGAATGATCAAATATCATACTGATTGATAAATAATAAAATGATCAAGTTCTAAGAAAAAGAATGAGTAGCAGATGTTTGCAAATTCTCATGAATGACAGCTTAACTGGCGACTGAATTAATCGTTAGGATGCACCGTTACGGAATTCAGGACTCCATTAGCAGCTAGCACGACCAGCCACACACCCTCGGACAATAAACCCAGCGTGAAAGAAACATCATAGAAACATCCATACACAACTTATATAAGTATGGTGAGCTTTGTGAGTGGGAAGATTCTTCTTTTTCGATTTACAAAGAGCGCAAGAGCGATGGTCTCGGGATGCTGTATGTTTTTTTGCCACCGGCCTTGGCCTTTTCGGTGCTTCCTGGTCGGGGAACACAAGAACATGGCTTGGCGTAAGTGTCTAGCATTTTTTGGGCAATCAACGGAACAGTCATAAGCACTTAAAATCGCTGGCGGGTAATTCGGTGATATGGATGCTCACAGAAAGTCCCGCGCAGTCGCACATGAGAATTCTCGGCACAGACAAGTTAAACAAGCTATTTGTTATTTTATTACGACTAGATTAAAATCTCGTCCACTTACGACTGAAATCGGGTACTTTTTTTTTCTTTATATCGGTAGAGCCGCGATTACATAAACCTAGCGTCTGTCCAATCGTGAGTTACGGGGAAAGCGAAGCGCGTGGGCAGGGCCGCGTTCGTCGTCGCCGGCCTTGTTGCGCCGTCTCGGTAGCGCTCCGCCCGTCGCTGCCTGTGCATGCGCGGCTTCACGGGTGCATGCAGGGTGGTGCCAACGGCTGGTGTGTCGTGCGGCGGGAGAGGCGGAGACGCGAAGAAGCGCGGCAACGAGGGCGAGCGGACTAGATGAGTGGCTACGCGGTCAAGCCGAGTTCGAGTCGTTGGCCGATGGACACGTGAATACACGAGGACGCTGAGCATTGTGACGGACAAGTTTCTCGAGGACTACGTCGGCGTATCGGCGTCTTTCGTCGATGTGTGAAGGAGGCGGCGGTGGGTATCCTTTTTCCACTGCACGAATTTCACTTGAAAACAAGAATAAAAAACAAAACAATAAAATACAGAGAAGATAAACAATAAAAAAGAAACATATATAATAACCATAAACAAACCAATAATATATATATGATTCGGAGAAGGGGTGCAAATAGCTTTTCAGAAATCCAATGTAGTCACAAAATCAAAGAAATTAATAATAAGATAATAATCAATCTAACATATAATATAATCGTGATTGATGTGCATGCACATTTGTTATTGGCCGATTCAACCAATACATACTCTATATAAATTGATCGAGACAATAAAAACTCAATAATGATATAGAAAAAATAATAAAAAAATCAGCACACTTCCATCTGATGAATCAAGGCACAAAAAGAATAAGAATATAAATAAGGAAAATCGAAAAAAGAAACAAATATAAAATCGATTTATAGAATAATTATAATATAACAAAAAAAAAAAAAAGATAATACAGGAAAGAAAAGTTTTAATATATGACACAATTATCAAAGCTAGTCAGCGTATCTTATGCCGCCATACGAGCCTGCGCCACAACACAGAGGGGTACAATGTACCCCAAGTTCAAGTAGGGGTCACAGCTAAGTAATTTCTTATCCGTTATTTTTTTTATGGCTGGTCGCCAAATGTTGCGCCGCGTGGGGTGGGGTAACTTTGAAACACACTTTGAAATCGTATCCTTGTCAAAGATAGCGCCTAATTGGGCAACATATGGACAACCTGGAGGGAAGTTTAAAAAAAACTGTTGAGTTCTTTAGGCCAAATTTCAACAAAAAAAGTATCGATGTTAGAACTATAAGCATTTTTAGAACAAATATAGGAATTAATCTTCTTTACATAGTTAACATTCCATGATGCTTAGAACAAAATCTTAGAACTTAAAAACAATCTTAGAACTCTCAAACAAATTAACTCCACATGGATAAACTATCACACTCATTTTTGAATAGCATCCTCTATCATTTGAGTGTCTTTAGATAATACGCATTGAGCGCGCTGAATGGGCTTTGCTATTACATCTTCGAGAAGGATAGAGCAGTTTATGTTTCTGATGCTAGGCCACCTCCACCTAACTGTTGAGCACTTCAGCAATAGGGGGGGGGCATCATTCACAACTACCGCCAGTTTCTTTACCTTCTTCCAGCTCTTCCGGGAAAGTTTACCCTTATAGGCAAAACGCGCAGTGACAACACACACTCCTGGTCTCGTGAAATCTTTCTTGTAACTGTTGTCGCAGGAACTTGTCCTGTTGGCTAGAAGAACCACTCTATTTCATGAATCTTCTTGTTCATCATTCACTTTCACTTTCCTCAGTTGGCTTCCGTCATGTTCAGGCTAGTTCAGCCTTATCATCATTAATTACCTTGCGCAACCAACAATCACTTCATCATCAAAGATCTGAAAAGCTGCATCCTCACTAGCTGCGGCGTATTCTCTTGTGGTTTTCGGCCCTTTATTGTTTCTTTGGTTCACCTTCAGCTGTTTCTTTTACCGTACTACGTCTGCGCGTTCTTTTCACCTGCTGGTCAATGGAAATGCTCTTGCTGGCTGAATGACTCACATTCTATTTCTTCCTCTTGGTGGAGCGGAGGTTCCATGAGCACCCTACTTCAGCTCGAATTCCTGTAAGCAAAATCATAAAGCTTGTTGCTCCACTAGATGTTGCCTCTTCTTCGGTGTGGTAATGCTTAGCAATCGTTCATGTATGCGGATTGGGAATATTCCAGCTTTTCCTAAACCGCATTCACCAACACTATCTTTGGCAATTAACTTGTAAATATTTTTTGTAGTTGTTTTCAGCTGTCTGAAACAACATGTTCGGGCATTGTCTGATGATTTTTCTTCTTCTTTTTCAAATCTGTGAGTACCTAGGCTAGGCACCACTTTATCACTCTCATCGGCTGAAAGAAACGCAATGTTAGTGAGGCTGTGTCGAGTGCAATAACTATCGGAGGCAAGCATACAGGAGGCAATGTCATATGGGATCTTCAACAAGATGCCTCTCAAGACTGCCTGTTGAAGATGGGATGAATGATTGTCTCGGCAATCATTACTTTTCTATCCTGTTGTTGTACTTTCACTGTTTTGTTAAGTTTATAAATTATTATTGCGATATACAATGGATCCGCTTTCTATAATGTACGTCGATGGTTTGCTCAAGTACAGCACTGACTTCCTTCTAACTCACTCATTTGTGTCTTTTCTTGTGGTGAGCTACAGTGTCATTGACACTTTATTTTATATTTTGTCATTTATTAATCCAACTCTTCATTAATTGTTTGCAATTAATAGGAATATCATCTCTATTTATTTTGTCACAACCGGGAGCATCCTCGGTCACGACCGCCGCAGCCGCCCACCGCGCAGACAAAAGACCCCGTTAACTGCACCGCAGAGCAGCCGACGAATGAGAGCAGCACACAACTGCGCCGATGCCACGATCGCAAGAACGCACGATGGCCCAAGAGATGGATAACCAGTCAGCAAGTTCCGCTCCGACACTTGCCGAACGAACCCAAGAGCACGCGAACGTCAATGCCAGGGAGGCGCAGCGACCGGGTCTCTGTCACGCCCGGGTCGTCCGGCAAACATCGTACCGGTAGTTAATCCAATCAACGCAATGCCACACGCCGTCAGTGTCCGACCGAAGGACACATTGCTCACGCACGCCCGAGTCGGGTAAAGTACCCGCACCCACCTACCATCCTCCAATCCGCCCCTTCAACCCTATAGCGCCACCTTCGCCATGTCCGCATATACTGCGCGATTGCAAGCCGTCCCACGGCCTGCAGCCAAGCTCGCATGAACAGCGCGCGCATCTTAGCCTGTCCTCTATGCTCTCCCAGTTAAGAACAGCGCATAAACGGGCTCGATATGTTTGAGGCAACGTATTTTGGTAACAATATACGTGCTTTATTCGATGAAAAATAGACACTACAGGATCGGCTTGACATGTTTGCGCTGTGCCTCGATAGGTGGCGCAACCTCGCATGGAACGCTGGTCTCAGCTAAATACATAATAAACATAACATCTCTCCCCTCTTTGGCTCAAACTCGAAGGGCCGAAAATACATGTAAGCTATCTGTTCAGATCGAAAATGACATGCGTCTAAACCAAAACTAATTGTCTGCCTTAACAATAAGTCATGTCACTTGCGCCGGTAAACAATAATTTTTATCAGATAGCTCGAAAAACTGGCTAATGATTAAAACGTAACTTCTGAAAACACACATACATGTACATACAAGCAATCGTTTCCTAAAACGCTACAGTACGTCTTGTGATTATAATGTAGTAATATTTCGAATTACAACTGCGCGCAATATGCGAAGTTGGCGTTAAAGGCACAGGCGTTTGTGACTACGATGGCGAGGATTTCGACAGGACGAGGGGAACGGGTTTTTTTACCTTAAAGCGCCAAACGCATCAAAGCTTTTTTTTTCCTTGGACTGGCGGCCGACATAGTCTCGAACAGCTGACAGGCATGCGAGTTATACCGGTCTGCAGCGGCGGACTGGAAGCAGCAATTGTCCTGAGGGCTGCGTGAGAATCGGGCGTAAGGAAAGCGGCTTGTATGTTCAAGTGTCGTTGTCTTTGATTGAGTGTCCTCGATATTTGTGCATTATCGCAGAGTTGGCGGACTCCAGAAAATGGTCGACTGTTCGCCCCGAAGGACTTGAAATGAGCGCGGTCTCGTGATTCTGTAGTACTCCACAATGCTCTGTTAGAATCGATTGATCCTTGCGGCGTTGACAACAGTCACAGCTTTTGGGTCGAATGGGGTCGCACAAATTGTTCTTGTCTTCTTCGCGCACGGTAGGACGAGTGTACCAAGCTCGCGCATGTTTTGGAGGTTTTGACTGCCTTTCGGATTGTCCGCGTATTTTTCCCTCCTCTTTTGAACGATGGCGGTCGTTGGTGCGAATCACATTATCGATCTCTTTTCGTTCCCTTCGGCTGAACGCTAGCGAGGCGAGCGGTTGTACGCGATTTTGCGACATGAGACCCCCGAACAAACTACCTCGGCTGCGGCGAGATTCCAGTTGACGTGTGGGCGTATAGTGCATTCTGTTAAGGTACTCTCTCTATCACCAAAACACATGGGATCGTCTCAATCTTCCTCAGAGTCCGATATTGACATCAACGTCATGCAAGTTATTAAGCAAGGTTAAAGTTGATAAATGCATATACCAGTGTCGATTTTATTAGTTATAATTTGAACTGTAAGATGCGTGCCAGGACACGATTTCTGAAACAGTAAATCAACACAGAGATACCAAGTCAACATGATACACAAACTTACGATACGTCGTCGAATAAGATAGATCGACACATAATCTGTACCAGAGAGCACATTGAAAAACCAACTACTAATAAAGATTTATGAACCATACCGCACAAGCAACCAAACTCACACCAACAATGCTAGTCAATGTTCAAGGACACCGACCACCGCTAACGATGATTTGCATATTCCCATCTTCACACTGGACATAGCTTACTGAAGGAAGGGGAAATAACTGCTAACAAGGAGATAATCACACCAGCGCGGTGACTGAGAGGCCTGGGGATAGAGGGGGGGATTGAACATCGACAGTGTAGTACGTACTAGTAAC
>NW_014579795.1:0-8310 GCF_000485595.1 Priapulus caudatus
GCTGCTGCTGCTGCTGCTGCTGCTGCTGCTGCTGCTGTTACTGCTGCTGCTACTGCTGTTGCTGCTGCTGCTACTGCTACTGCTGCTGCTGCTACTGGTGCTACAGCTGCTGCTGCTGCTGCTACTGGTGCTACAGCTGCTGGTGCTACTACTACTGTTGTAGTAGTTGTTGTTGTTGTTGTTGTTGTTGTTGTTGTTGTTGTTGGTGTTGGTGTTGTTGTTGTTGTTGTTCCCTGCCTGATGCGTCACTGGGTTATTAATAAGCGATAACACAAATCGCTGATACACGCACGCACGCACACACGCACGCACGCACCACACACGCACGCACGCACGCACACACGCACGCACCACGCACGC
Organism: Priapulus caudatus; assembly: GCF_000485595.1. NCBI lineage: Eukaryota > Metazoa > Priapulida > Priapulimorpha > Priapulimorphida > Priapulidae > Priapulus > Priapulus caudatus. The sequence goes on from NW_014579795.1 coordinate 361, forward strand.
ACGCACGCACGCACNTCTCGCTCTCTACTCTCTCTCTCTCTCTCTCGCTCTCTCTCTCTCTCTCGCTCTCTCTCTCGCTCTCGCTCTCTCTCTCTCTCGCTCTCTCTCTCTCTCTTTCTCTCTCTCTCTACCCGGAGGGCACACCGGAAGCGTGTACACACATCGTGTAATAACACCTGTGCAAACACACGCACGCACGCGCTCGCACACGCACGCACACGCACACAGACGAGGCGGGGTGGGGCCGGCATCCCCTCCCTCTCTCCTCCCTCCCCTCCCCTACGCACGCCCTCCCCCGCTCCCCTCCAGACGGCCCTCGCGCGGGGCTTTGACCCCTCATCGAGTCGGAATACCTGTTTTCATGGTGATGATTGCGCAGGTGAGAACGTACAGGTGAGAACGTACGGACTGCAGGTGAAAATGCAGGTGTGATGGCGCCGTGTTGGAGACATCGATGGATGGATGGATGGATGGATGGTGGCTGAAGAAGAGGAGGAGGGGTAGGAAGAGCAGGAGGGGGGTAGGAAGAGGAGGAGGAGGGGTAGCAAGAGGAGGAGGATAAGGACGAGGAAGAAGAGGAGTATGGGTAGGAGGAGTATAAGGAGGAAGAGGAGAGGGAGGAGGAGGAAGAGGAGAGGGAGGAGGAAGAGGAAGAGAAGGGTATGTAAGAGGAAGACAAAGATGGTGCTTTTTGCATCCATAGAAACAACATGGGGGGGGGCTTGTTGTGAATAATACCGCATCCATACAAAGTGCAGAAACCCCAGAAAGAACTGATCACATCATGAAAGCAACAACACAAGTAAAAAAGACAAAACGGAAGGTAGTGGCCATAGAAATAATATAGATACTCTCTCTATAGTCTATATATTATTTCTATGGTAGTGGCATGCGAGATACGCACTACAGGGATAATGTACTCCGATTGCAGCTACGATTATGTACTACGAATCTACGATTGCAGCTATAAACAAGTTGAATGCGAAGGAAATAGAGAGAATGTGGTGAGATATAGAGAGATAGGAAAGAAAGCAGGAAGAATGCAGTGGAATGGGAAGAAAGTAGCGGGAATTTAGGGGGTTGGAAGAACGCATGGGGTGGGGGGATATGTAGTGCTATGGGAAGAAAACAAGAAAGAAGGTAGAGGAAAGGGAGAGAAGCAAGCGGGAGGCAAGAGCAATGAGAGAGAAACAGAGAGGAAGGTGGAGTAATGAGAGAGAAGCAAGAAGAACGCTCCCCGCCCCACCACAAGAAAACAGAGAGAAGAGAGGAAGCCCAGACATCGATGTGCGTGAGCGAAAGAGGATCACGTAATACGCCAGCACTCACCGCTCTGTGCCCTCTTCCTTCTTTCTCTCTCAGCTTCCTTCTTCTGTGATCTTCCTCTTTCGTCTCCCGGTCTCTCCTTCCTCTCCACTGAAACAGCTTCTTCTCTGGAACAGCATCCTTGGTCTGTCTGGCTTCATCTTCTCTGAGGGGAAGCTGAGGGCTTCACCTCCCCCTCTCTCGCGTAAAGCCGGGAGAGAGACACCGCGACGCGAGACGACGAAATGTAAAGAGGGAAACGAGACGAAAAACAGATACAAATAGAGAGAAAGCAAACGGGTTTCTGTTGTTAAAATGTCACGTACGAGTTTCACGTATTTATTCCTCATCAGCATCAGCATCATCAATCATTAATCATCAATTATCAATCAAACTTCTTCCTACATGTACGCTTTACCAAGTGCAGAGACACGCAAATACGAATATTTATATCTAGAGACCACTTTGCTTCGCATCCCGATGCGTCGCCACGGCGACTGCGCGGGGGGGCATCTCCCTCTCAGCCTCCGCTCGCCTCTCTCTCACACTCTACTGTGCAGGGTGCGAGAGAGAAGGGGTCTGTGGGAGGGCCATGCGCATCCTCCTTGCAATTTCTTTTTGCGGGAGAGGAGGAAGGCATGGACGCAAACACGCGCGAATGCTGCGGCTCTCGTTGCCACGGCAACCGCACGAGCGGGGAGGCGAGATCATCTCGGGATCTGACGGTCGCTAGCAAGGGTTTACCTCGTTAGCACGCAGCATCCTTCTCCCATCAGCTACCCCGTACCGCACGCACGACAAGAGGGCGTCCCCGCCCCGGAACTTCGCCGCGGCGCGACGGCGCCACTGGAGGCTAGAGGGCGCCACCGTCTCTACGTACGTCCCCGTCCCGCCGGGCGGCGCGTGCGGGGCGAGCGATTCACTCTCATCACGCATGACGCGATACGCACGCACGCGCAGCAGTAACCGCGCCAATCAAGCATCACAGCACGTGAAACTACATGTCCAACTTACTTCATCTTCTATACACTCACAGTTGATATTTTTCGGGAAGGGAGGGGGGAGGGGGACTGGCCGTTACCATGGCGACGCGTGCGATCGGGTACTAGTACGATTGAACAACGCGTCGGGCGCACGCACACACAAGCAGACGTACGCAAACGTACGCACGCACACATGCAGACGTATGCACGCACACACACGTAAACGCACACACGCACACACAAGCAGAGGTACGCATGCACGCACACACACACAAGCAGACTACGCATGCACGCATGCACACACGCAACCGTACGCACGCGCGCATGCACACACGCACGCACACACGCCACACGGAACACGTAATAAGATAAGAATCAATCGTCACTGCCACGGCACGCCACAAACAACCTTTTGAGATCATGAATGGAAAAATGCTCAGGACAGCTTCTCTCTCTCTCACTCTCTTTCTCTCTCTTGCACTCTCACTCTCTCTCTGTTTCTCTCCTGCACTCTCAAATCGACAGGACAACGCGCACCGACGGCCATGGTTCAAGAGTTAAGGGTCGAGGGTGTTGGGGAGGTGAGTATGTGGTTCGAGACTGCAACGCCAAGCGACCGACCTCACACATCAGAACGGGAGGGGTCAGGGGTCGGGTGTCGGGGGTAAGGGGGTCGATCACAAACGCACCTAAATCCAGGATCTAAGAAACCTCCCTTGTACGGCGGGGGAGGGAGACTCCGCTACACACGCTAAGACGGCACGGGATTCCTATATATCTACACGCGTTTCTCTCTCTCTCTCTCTCTCTCTCTCTCTCTCTCTCTCTCTCTCTCTCTCTCTCTCTCGCCTCTCTCTCTCTCTCGCTCTCTCTCCTCTCTCCTCTCTCTCTCTCTCTCTCTCTCTCTCTCTCTCTCTCTCTCTCTCTCTCTCTCTCTCTCTCTCTCTATCTCTCGCGCTCTCTCTCTCTCTCTCTATCTCTCGCTCTCTCCCTCACTCACGCTCTATCTCGTTGTTATATATGCAACTGTACAAAAAACCTACTAAAACATTGCAACACAACATATGGACGGAAACTGGCCTGATTCTGTATGCGTCGAAAAAACCCACGCGTCCGAGAGTAAAATCGTTATAACGATGACGACGATATAAAAAGCCGGCGAAAAAACTAAAAAAACACACGAAATAACGAAAGATGGTAAAAGAAGAAAAATGTACAACAACGGAGTAACAACGATCTAATATCTGTAATCGTGGGCGGGCTAGGGGGAGGGGGGACTAGGGGGGAGGGAGGGAGGAGGATGGGGGGGATTCTCGCGGCCAGACGCCGCGCTCATGCAAATTTCATCGTTGCTAGGTGACGCACAACAAACAGCGGTCCTCACGTCTCGACGCGGCAATAGCCGGCGCCCTCCGGGGGGGAGCGGATCAATGACTCCCGTCGACGCCGGCGCCCCCTGGACGATGGAACCTCGCGGTCGCCACGGCAACGCCGTCGGGCCAACATGGCGGCGCGAGCGGTCTGTAGACGGTGGCGCCACCTGCATCGGGCATCCCGCTGAACGCCGTGCGTGCCTCCAGGTGGCGCTGAGATCATCTCGTCGGAGAGCGAGCGCCGTGCGTAGGTGGCGCCCTCTGCGAACTCGCGGGAGAGCAGGACGGCGTCTCCTAGAGTCCGGAGCGTCGAGCGTCCGACGGGGAAAACGCACATACATGAAGCTCATGTAATAAATAACACCAACACGTACGCACACGTATAGATACACACACATATATGTATATATGGAGTCACATCATGCCATCGAGTGAATACTATCTCTCTCTCTGTCTCTCTCGCGTGCTTTCTACGTATGTATGACAGCACAACACTTTGGCATAAATTATCACAGCCTTGCGTCGGCGCAAACTGCGACACGCAAAGCGATTTTTCTAAAACACGCCGCCATCGCCCGCCAGGTTGCGCTACAAGATGGAGTTCCCGATCTGCGGTAGCTTAGTTCGCGTGTTTAGCGACGGCTCCTCCGCTAGCGGCACCCTCTGTTTCGCGCTCGCGTTGCGATTGGACAGCTTCGTGATGACGCTCCGCGACGAATTCCGCCCGGGCGCGGGCGACGCCGCCCCCGCGGTTTCCGTCGACGGCGGTTTCGGCAGCCGCCGCCGCAGCCACGGGTGTCGGAGCGCGCCGGGTGGGTACATGCGCGTCGCCGGGTCCCACTCGAGGCAGCGGCGGAGAAAGTCGAGGAAGAGCGCGTCGTCGCAGCCCTTGAGCGCCTGCACGAGGTCGCGGCTGCCCGGCGGGCCGCGGGGCTTCCCGCGACGCGAGCGGCCCCCGTTCAGCACGACCGTGCCGTCTGGTAGGTTCGTCACGGTGCAGTAGCGCGGGTACCCCTTCGAGCTGATGAAGTTCTTCGCGCGTTTCGACTGCTCGAGCAGCTTCTGCGGAGGCATCCCCAGGAGTTCGATCGTGCACGCGAGCTGGTCGGCCTCGTCTTCCCCAGGGAGGAGCGGGTATCCCGTCAGCAGCTCGGCGAGGATGCATCCAAGACTCCACATGTCGATGGGCATGCCGTATCGCGCGCCGAGGATCACCTCGGGAGCGCGGTAGAAGCGCGACTGGATGTACGTGTAGACGCGCTGGTGCTCGTAGCAGCTCGAGCCGAAGTCGATGACCTTGATGCCGCTGCGTCCCTGCTGCTTCAGCAGCACGTTCTCCGGCTTGAGATCGCAGTGGATGATCTTGTTTTTGTAGAGGGCGTCGAGGCACTGCAGGAGCGAGTGCGCGAACTTGCGCACGAGCTGCAGGCTGAAGCCCTGGAACTTGTTCTTCTTGATGAGCTCGTAGAGGTTGATGCTGAGCAGTTCGAAGGTGATGCACTGGTGGTTGCGGAACACGAAGTGGTCGTACATGTGGATGATGTTCATCGAGTTGTCCTTGACGTCCTGCTTGCGCAGGTGCTCGAGGATTCGTATCTCCTCCGCCGCCTGCCGGTGAAATCGCTTCTCATTGCGCACCATCTTGAGCGCGACGTTCTGATGCGTCTTGTGGTCGTACGCCTTCACGACCTGCCCGAAGCTACCCTTGCCGATTACCTTCAGCACCTCGTAGCGATACGCGACGTGGTCGTGCGGCACGTGTATGTACGAGCCGTTCTCGTCGTCGTAGCCGCTGTTTTGAGGTCCGGCAACGACGCCCTGTCGCTTCTTTGCGTTTGGTCCCAGAAAGTGGATTTCTTGATAGCTGAAGATCTCGTGATGTTCGTACGCAGAGAGTTTGTGCATGTACAGCTTCATAGACTGCTCTGGTGTCAGCGGCTGCGATTTAAGCTTAACAGATCCCGAGTGACCGCCACTGCCAGTGCTCCCAGCACTGCTGGACGGTCGTACGGTGGGCAGCAGCTGAGTAGGGGTACCCGAGTTGAACGTCTCGCCATTTTGCTTCATTTTATGCTCGGTTGACGCTTCGTATAATTGCTGAACTTGAACTCCGGCTCCGTGACCGCTGGCGTGGTTGATCTTTGCCAGAGTCTGCTTGCTGTCACCACCGATCATCTGGTGGTTTAGTAGAGGCAAGTGATTAGCCACAGTGGAATGTCCTATGCGAGTACCGACAACTATGGATTCCCCGTTTGTTGCTGCGGCTGCTGCAATCGTCGATGCATCGGCAGTATCCAAAGCCTTCAATCTCATCGACATTTTATTCCTAAGAGGCAATTCTGGACACCGCCTAGCGATCCTAGTGACATCTCCTGTGTATTCGCCATGTCACTGTACTCACACACAAGCAATCATGGCCAGACATCCAACTAAACTGCCAATTTTCATCACAGCAAATGCACAACACTCCCTGTTGCTGTCGAATGGTTGCTATGAGAAATTCGTTACCCAGCTTACCCTTGTCGTGACGTCACTACCCCACGTGACATGCTCCCTGCTTTCAAAGCAAGCGGAGCGCAACTTTATAACCCCATTGTACAATACACTTTATATGCTCGCTTGCAGCTTTCAATTAGATGATAGGTCAAATAATAAACACGTGAATGTACATTTTACTGACTAGTTTATTATGTTGCTAACGTAGTCTGCGGTGAGTAACGTTTACGTGCAAGGAAACATTGTTTGTCACAATGTCGTTTTCTGTAATTCATGCTCACATGTAGATGTGATAATTACATGAAATAGGACCGGTTTAACCTTCGCTCGTACAGCTGTTGGTTTTGAAAGGGGATTGAGAGAGGATTTATTGTTATTATATCCATTCTAAACGTATATTTTCAAGGACGCGAATTCAAATATGATTCGGTGGCGCCATCGCGTGGCGTTAATATCCATTCTAAACATTTTCAAGAACGCGAATTCAAATATGACTCGGTGGCGCCATCGCGTGGCGTTAATGTTTGTAAACGGACAATAACATATCTATAAGTATTATGCAGGTGTATGTACGTGTGTATTATATGTATAATATATACAGTATTTATATATATATATATATATGTGATATAATATATATTATATATAGTCTATATATGAGGCCGTATTGACGCTATATAAAGCGCATTGATGACGCTGGCAAGCTTAACATATTCAAATAAAAAATAGAAAAAAATAATACTACAATCGGATGGCCAAATGTCTATGCAGTCATTAAATCTACCGACAGCCAACAGAAACTGAACTAATAAATAAATGTACCCGTAAAGAATTAATCAATATAGGTTGGAGAACAATGTGACAAATTTATCAATGCAATGGAATTGCGAAAAGTCTGTACACACTATACAGTTTTCAAGACAGCCTCTTTCTAGTTTATGATAATACAGATTGCATGCAAAACATGGTTATAGTATGGTCAAAGTAAATATGAGCAAATTTGGTATTTTGGACGTACCAGTTAGCATTTACAGCAAAGTTTACAGCGCTGCATAAATAGTTAAAGTAAAACTGATACAATTTTCATATCGAAAAATTTCCTAGTGTAAGATTGGTACAAGCGTTGTGGAGATGGCCAATGGGCACATATATAGTCGTATATTCAAATGAAATGGGATAGGGCAATTAGGCGCAGACAAATAGTGCCAGAAATTATGATTATTTTTTGTATTTATGATTAACGACACTTCACTCCAAGCGATGGCGCCACAGCCGCGCAAATGTATGATGTCACACATCTCGTGACTCCCGCCATAGTGAAGTCGTCGTAGGCGTGAAACATACGGATTTGCTCTCAAAACTCTCTTGTAATTGCCGAAAATAACGTGTTTTGAAGCTTACAAATACAGGTAACCGTGCGTCTTTCTATGCCGCAGTGTACGCTCGCAAAATTCATCTCGGTCTTGGTCCGTGTCGCTCGAAGTAATGATGTGAATTATTGTTTTATGTAGCGTATAATGTGTTCGATCATTCTCCAGCTGATTCTTGGTGGTGGAAAATGATTTTACAACAGACAGTATTCTGAGTATAGACTGTACGCAAATGTCTCTATTGTCAACTTGCTGCTAATTTGTAGCCTAGAAACGTATTAAGTAGACGAACCGTGTTTTTACCTGCGCAAGGTGTATTCCAATTCGGGAAAATGTCAATAATTTCCTTGATACAATATACGTTTTTAGCTCATCTGACGCACTGGGGTGCAGCTTGTAGAATCGCATGATCGTCCGTCTCAC
>NW_014579795.1:9291-10589 GCF_000485595.1 Priapulus caudatus
ACTTGTTCTTAATCTTGTTGTTGAACTAGTAATGGTAGTACTAGTAGTAGTAGTACTAGTAATGCCAATACCACAATAATACATAATGTTATTTTTACATACAAAACCAAACGTTATGCATATATCCTCCTTTAGTCTTTACGTTTCACTCACCCACTCACCCAGAGCGCTTGTCCCAACATGCGCAAATTTTTCAAGACACATTACCTTTGATTTTGCAGTTTTCCTTTAACACGCTTTTCCTGTTGTACGGTGGCGCCAGCTACGTGGCTGGGCAAGTCGCCATTGTATGTTTTTCTTGTCGTACTCACACGCAGCGTACGCCACGCTCGGGCAACGAGTGCCAAAATCGCGCTTGTTTCGCCACTTCTACCTGCCTAACCTGTAATTTGTCTCGAAAATTGCAACTGTCACCGCTCGTGGCGTGGAACGATCCCCCCATGTCACTCGATCCTCTCACACATATATTTAAATGGTAGCATGATCCCAAAAATCTCGGTGCACGTTTGTTTACCTGTACTCTCCACACGTCACCAAATGTCAGAGTACAAGTTTGTGGTCAAATTACGATGTAATTTGTCGGTCGGTTAACGAGTGTTTGGATTGCATTGCATTCGAATCTGCTGGAATGCGGTCATGAGATCGAAGATAACATCTCCGATAGACCAAATTCCATCGTGAAATACTTTGTCATATATAGATAACGTTATGTAGAGATAGTGGAGGTGTGTAAATATTGATATAGCAGGAAGATGGATGTAGTATATCAATGAGTATGTTATATAATTGTTATATAAACCCGGTAGAAAGTAACGTTGTTAGGAAACCCCTTCATTGTTCTTGGCAGACGACCTTGTACTGCTAACTGATAGATATTGAGATTGGCACGCTGCCAACTACCCCCTCCCCCAACTTTCCTATCATCCCAACTTTCTGCAAGTTTACATGCTAACCTTAAAGTAATTGTTACGAGAGTTTTCCAGCATTTTCACCACTTTCATGACACCTACCGTTATTGCTTGAGTAACAGCAATTGTCTAGAGTAACAATAAAATGTCTTAGAACCTTCGTATTCACCGAAACACGCAATTTACTACTAGTTTGGTAAACAGTCGTTTGCTGTATTCTTGAAACTAGAGCCGGTAATATGGACTTGCTAGTAGCGCCGTTGCCGCTCTGCCATAGACATAGTACAGTCTCTCTCACATGCACTTGTTTTCCATTAATCACCGTCAATTTACAAGTTTACCAATTCTGCCATTACCGCGATACGATAAAATGCATTGCTGTTACGATGT
>NW_014579795.1:14450-17521 GCF_000485595.1 Priapulus caudatus
CCGGGATAAATTCTCCTTGCGAATTCCCCTGTCATTAATTTCTTAGCTTGACATAGCATGCACGTGTGCGTGCGTGCGTGCGTGCGTGCGTGCGTGCGTGCATGTGTGTGTGCTTCCTTATGTGCGTGCGTGCGTGCATGCGTACATGTGCGTGTGTGTGTATATGTGCGTGTGTGCGTATATGTGCGTGTGTGCGCATATGTGCGTGCGTGCGTATGTGTGCGTATATGTGCGTGCATGCGTACACATGTGTGTGCGTGCGTACATATGTGCGTGCGTACATATGTGCGTGTGTGCGTATATGTGCGTGCATACGTACATGTGCGTGTGCGCGTATATGTGCGTGCATACGTACATGTGCGTGTGCGCGTATATGTGCGTGCATACGTTTATGTGTGCGTGTGTGCGTACATGCATACGTATGTGCGTGCATGCGTACATGTGTGTGTGTGCGTATATGTGCGTGCATACGTATGTGCGTGTGTGCGTATATGTGCGTGCATGCGTACATGTGCGTGTGTGCGTATGTGTGCGTGTGTGCGTACATGTGCGTGCGTGCGTACATGTGCGTGTGTGCGTATGTGTGCGTGTGTGCGTACATGTGTGTGTGTGCGTACATGTGCGTGCGTTCATTACGTATGTGCATGCGTACCAGACTCGGATTCTGAATTATGGCCATAAAGGCATAATAAAATGGGGGTTTTCTTGTTCTTGTCATGAATAATAAATGCTTGCTTTTCACATTTCATATATTTGTAAAATGATTTGTTGTGTGAAAGTAGTTGTTTGCGATGAAAAGTTGTTTTATTTTTTCCCGATATTCTTTTGTATGTGTGAAAGTGAAACGATACTTTTGTTGTTAGGCTACCACTATTAACAGGACCTAGTAAAAGTGTTCACTTGCTTGAGGGAAATTCACAGCAGTCATAATAAACACGTGTTATACAAACTCAAGCTTACTTTTGATTTCTCCAATTCAGTATGAACCCTGCATGAATTCTCGGTAGAGTGGAGGGCAAGGGGGGCATCGCAGAGCCATGGGAAGGCGAATCGCTCGGGCCTGAAACCATTATTGCGTGATTTTGAAGGAAACTTTGAAGAAACTTTGAAGAGTCTGTTGTATTCTGTAGATCTGACATGCGTCTTGGTGTGTTTCAGGGTAGGTAAGACGTCGTTGATGAACCAATACGTGAACAAGAAGTTTAGCAACCAGTACAAGGCGACAATAGGTGCGGATTTCCTCACCAAGGAGGTGATGGTGGATGATAGGCTCGTTACTATGCAGGTAAGAGCACACCTGACAGGTAGACCTAGCAGGTAGACCTAGCAGGTAAACTAATGTAAAATAATAAACGCTTGCGTATATCTATTTATCATTCATTATCACGGGTTTAACAATTAACAGCGCTGGCGGCAATGAGTGCGTGTTCCATCCTCCGTCGATCCGTCAACATTTTGTGTTGCTGCGAGCGACTTTTAATGAAGGAAAGAAACGATAATTACGACTTTCAATAATAACGGTTGAGAATGGAAGCGGGTTGCTGTCTCTGGGTAACTTATTATCAGGACCCGCTTATTTTACTCATGAATTTTACTACTACAGTTAAACCTCGATTATCCGAGCGAGACGGGTGGGGAGTATTTTGCTCGGATAACTGACCTAATCGTAAATAAAGGGTATTATTCACGGGACCTTGAGATCTTGTTCGGATAATCGATGTTCGGATAACCGAAGTTTGACTGTAGTTGTATAGTAGGAACGATTTTCGAAATTTGGACCGGCCGGGGTTTGCGGACTTTCCGAGACCGTAGCGGACTGCCAGTCCGATTACTTTGTAGTTGCTGATAATGTAATGATCTAATTCGAATAAATTCGATGTATTCTCGACTTTGATTCGCGACTGCGCGTTGTTTGTTTAGTTCGCGTTACGAAAAAATTTATTCATTAAATCTCGAAAGCTGTGCACTCCGTATCGCCACGAAACGATTAAAATGCGATACATTCTCCATTTCGATTCTTGACTCGCTATCTCACCGGCGCCCTCTACCTTCTATCCCCGCATTCTCTGCCTTTGAGATAAAATGTGCTTTTTCTTATGGATTTTGACGCGCTGAATTCAAACATGACGATTAAAAAACTGCTTTAAAATCATTCACATCGACGTCTTTTCATCTCGATTTTGATTCTCGACTCACCGGCGCCCTCTATCTTCTCTCTCCCGCCGCGCACAGATCTGGGACACGGCCGGGCAGGAGCGCTTCCAGAGCCTTGGCGTCGCGTTCTACCGCGGAGCCGACTGCTGTGTGCTCGTCTTTGACGTGACTCAGCCGAACACTTTCAAGTCGCTCGACAGCTGGCGGGACGAGTTCCTCATCCAGGCGGGGCCTCGCGATCCGGACAACTTCCCGTTCGTCGTGCTCGGCAACAAGATCGACCTCGAGAATCGGGCGGTGAGTAGCGCCGGCGCCCCCTGGTGCGGCGGCGGCGTCCGGTTCGTGTTTCTCTCTCGCGCGCACGCGAGGGGGTGTGCAGAAGGGTGTTCCCTCGTTGGGGGGTGTTGCGACGTGTGTGCGTGCGTGCGTGCGTGCGTGCGTGCGTGCGTGCGTGCGTTTGTGTGCCTGTGCGTGCGTGCGTGTGTGGTGTGTGTGTGTGGGTGTGTGTGTGTGTGTGTGTGGGTATCTGTGTGTCTGTGTGTGTGTGTGTGTGTGTGGCGTTGCGTAACGTGCTGTGGCCCGCCGCCGCGTGTATGTGTGTGCCGCGCACGCCCGCGTCGTTGTACAAACAACTTCCCATGCATACAACTAACCATACTCGCCTCTCATCACCGCTACAGGGTTCAGCGGGCCCGCAAGGTTCCGATGGCCGAGAGGGTAGCCCAGCCCTCAGAGATGGAGCGACGGCAACGACGGAGAACCAGGCGCGCAGGGCATACAGGGCATCACGGCGCCTCATCGGACTGCCGGGACCAACAGGTTACGACGCGAAACGGCGGCGCAGGACGGAGAGCGGGGACCGGACGGACAGCCGGGACCGCCCGTAAGTCTGCCGTAGCCTGCTTGAAATGTTGTGC
>NW_014579795.1:19095-25851 GCF_000485595.1 Priapulus caudatus
GTGTGTGTGTGTGTCGTGTCGTGTGTGTGTGTGTGTGCGTGCGTGCGTGCGTGCGTGCGTGCGTGCGTGCGTGCGTGCGTGCGGGCGCGTGCGCGTGCGCGTGCGCGTGCGTGTGTGAGAGAGTGTGTGTATCTGTGTGACCTACCTAGCCACGCATCCTCCCCTCCTCCCCTCATCCTCCCCTCGTCATCCTCTCCCCCTCTCTTTACAGCTTTCTCTACAACACTCTCCTTCTGCTTACAGGTGTCAACGAAGCGCGCGCAGGGCTGGTGCCACAGCAAGAACGACATCCCGTACTTCGAGACGAGCGCTAAAGAATCGATCAACGTTGAGCAGGCGTTCCAGACGATCGCTCGCAACGCGCTCGCTCAGGAGACAGACGTCGAACTCTACAATGACTTCCCCGATCAGATCAAGCTCACCGGTGAGACGAAGCCGCCCAGCCAGGGATGCGGTTGCTAGGCGACGCGGTTGCTAGGGGATGCGGTCGCTAGGCGACGGCCGGGGAGGCGGCGGAGGATTTTGTAATGTTGACGTTGGTTTGGCGTGTATGTATACGTATATATATATGTATATATATATATAGGTATGTGTATATGTATAGTTATGCGTGTATATATATGTGTATGTGTATATATATATGTACGTACATGTATGTAGATGTATAGGTATGCGCATGTAAAATCCAGAAATTTCGTTTTTCCCGCGCGGGAGCGCGCCGGCGGGCGTCGCCGATCGCTCGAATTCCGGCAGCGATGGCACGTCGAGCGCCCAGTATATTATTAGGATCCAGGTGGGACACGCCTCCCTGCCCTCCCGGGGGGAGGGGGTGGGACACGCCTCCCTGCCCTCCCGGGGGGAGGGGGTGGGACACGCCTCCCTGCCCTCCCGGGGGGAGGGGGTGGGACACGCCTCCCTGCCCTCCTGGGGGGAGGGGATGGGACACGCCTCCCTGCCCTCTCGGGGGGAGGGGGTGGGACACGCCTCCCTGCCCTCTCGGGGGGAGGGGGTGGTGGGTGGTGATGGTCTGTAGGTGACGCATGGAAAAAGATTCACTAATCCTTCTACTTTTTATTCTGCATAATATTTGGTGAACACCGGAGTGGGAGGGTGAGTAGGGGGGAGGGTAACCGATGTGGGGAGGGCTGTTATTAGAGAAATAGGGGAAGGGGGGGGCCGACATTAGAGAGGAAAGGGGAAGGATGGGAGGGGGCGGACAGAGAAAGGGGGATTGAGAGATGTGAGAATGTCGGCGGGGGTGACGTGAGTAAGAAGCAGGGCTCTGAGATGAAGGAAGGGGAGGGGGAGGGCGAGGGGGAGGGATTGTTCACAGAGGGGGGGAGGAGGGGAGGGGATCTGCAGAAGTTCCGTTGTGCACTATTTCACGACTCGTCGCCCACGTAGGTGGCGCCCCCTGCGTGGTATTCCCCCCTCCCCCGCGACAAACGCCGGACCTTACATTAATTTATTCCACGGGAGGTTTGCGCCGGGGGGAGGGGGAGCGGCGGGGGAAATCGGGAACCCGAACAGAAAACGAGGTTACGTAGTCTGTCCGTATCAGCGTTACGTAGGTGTATGCGCAGGTGGGTCGGTGTGTGGGTTGGTGTGTGCGTGTGCGCGTGCGCGTGTGCCGTCTTGTACAGAATCTGTACTCTGTGTTTAAAAAATTGATTATTACGATTGACTATTCGGACGAGCCTCTGATCAAGCCGACGATGATGATGTCATCACTATGCGGCGATGATGTCATCACGAGGCATTGATGATGTCATCACGATGCGGCGATGATGTCATCACCAGACATTGATGATGTCATCATGTCATGGCGCGTCGCTCATGCGTGGCTGCCCGTGTCGGGACCGGGAAACGGCTGCTGCCCCACCCCGATGCGTTGCCCGGGCGACCGTGGTACGTGCTGCCATCTACGGGCGAAAATTGTCAGCACCCGAGACCGCTCCGGGTGACGCGGCGGTTTTGACCGAAAGTAGATGGTCGGGTGTCGGGTGGTATGTTGTATGCAAACATGCTTTAGATTATAATATATACATATTTATTCATACATATATATGCATGTGTGTGTGTGTGTGTTTATATGTATATATATTATACATTATACAATGAAATGGTTCCTGTACAGAATTAGATGGCAGCCTGCACTTGTTGACGGTGTTCGCACCAGGTGGCGCTCATAGTTAGACTGTCCCCGACTCTAGTTTTGGGAGCCTTTTATCATATGCACGCGAATCGCGTTGACTCTAGAAACGCGGCCATGCTGACGACGACAATGTGTATATTTTGCTTTCGTCTTTATTTAGTTCCTAGCAAACTCATCTAAAGCGTAGTTGTTCGTGGGAGGGGCGGGAACGCGGCGGTGGGAGAGGGGTAGGGGGTCGGGAAAACGGAGCGACGGGGGAGGAATGCGGATCCTCGCCCCCCTCCCTGACTGCGAGTGTCGTCGCCGTAGCAACCGCTGCTCCCCCAGCCTTCCCTCGCCGCGGCGCGCGGCGATGTCTCGGTCTCCCACCAGGGGGCGTGCGCGTGCTTACGTTGCTATTGGTTACGCGGGGGTATCGGCGTCGCGCCGACCCAGCTGATGACGTCACGTGACGTCACGAGTGACGCTGACGATATATATACTGTCACATGAGATACTTCATAATAAAATTGTACGCGTTAAAAGCAACTCGGTGTTTTTGTTTTCGTGTGTGAATTCTTATTTGGAAAATGTACTGAGTAATAAATAATTTTGTTTATAATAGACGTCATATAGTTACGACCCCTGACCATGCCACCCATGACTAAAAAAGAGGGAAAACAAACTAGTTTTAGCAGATGCTGTTCTGTGAATTTTGGATTAAATTTAATATTGTTTGTTATTTGTTATTATTTGTAAAGATTTGGGACAAGGAGAATATGTTGCTTAATGGTTTCTTCCATGGGTTGGAAGCTGAAGAAGATCTTTAATTTCACCAGCTCAGCAAGTACTATTAGCTAGAAATTTATAGAGAAAGGATTGCTGTCATTGAATTAGGGTGTAAAACAACTATATTTATCTAAGGTATATATGATGATTCTAAAATGCTAAAACTACTTGTCACAGATTGTGCTTGAAAAAAACATGTCCTTGAAAGGCCTTTGAAAAAATAGTACTCACTTGTGGGAACCATGTCCCCCAGGGTACTGCCGTAACGTACCCTGGTAACTATCTAGCTGATATGGTTAGGGTTAGAGTTAGAGTTAGGGTTAGTGTTAGGGTTAGGGTTAGGGAGTAGGCGTAGGCGACTCCCTAGACTTGTTAGTGGTGTAGGCGAGGTACGGTCCGGCATATTAGATGGTAGTATTTAGTACCAGGGTACGTTCCGACAGTACCCTGGGGGACATAGACCCTCTCAGCGTAAATGGCTGGTTTTCAGTCTCAACTTTTTCACCCCCCCCCCAAACCACAAAATATGATTATACGGCTATAATACGCGTTTATACAGTCGCACAAACACACATACACCCTCACTAATGGACGCGCACACGCGGGCGTGGTCGCACGCACGCGTGCGCGTGTATTATAGGCGTAAATTAACATTTTGTGCTTCGGAGAGGGAAAAAGTTTCGGCTGAAAGTCGGTTATTTTGCTGCAAAAGTTTTTCCATGCTTGACTGGTCGTGGGCGATACTATCCGCGAGAGGGGAGTAACGAAGTGAGGAAGAGGAAACGGATAGAGGCGATTATATATGTATATATATATATATATGTGTGTGTGTGTGTGTGTGTGTGCGTGCGTGTGTGCGTGCGTGCGTGCGTGCGTGCGTGCGTGAAGAGAAATATTGCGAGAGGCGCATGTTTATCTGCCGAAGAATCTGTACGAGATATTTTGTTGCGATGACAGCCAATCAAAAGAGTCCTCACAATACCTTCTCTCTCACTCTCCACTAATCCCAAGTAAGGCAGCTCAAAGTCGACATAGAGTATCGAAACCATAACATAACAGTAACATATCACTGTCAATAATCTCTCTGGAATTTCAGCTACCATATTGGTACATAGTACGCGCTACAGTTGTGAATATCTATAGTCTTCGCAAGTTCCGCTGCGCCACCACGCCGATCTGCTGATCTGTAGCAACTGGTGAGCCTGTTATATCGCTGCTAGTTGTTTGATTACAAACGATTCAGTCAGCTTGATCTCGCTTGCTGCACAGTTTCTCCTCCCTTCTCAGATCGTTCTCCTCCAATGTTCTATATTCGTTTTAGTCTTCTCTCCTTCCTCCTCGTCCTCCTCCCCTTCATTCGTCTTCTAAAACGAGAACGCTACAGGCACGAAATTGTCCTTGAAAAAAATCCAAATCAGGAAGGTGGCTGAGTGGGTGGGGTAGATTGGATGGGTCGATGGATTCCGCCGCTACATGACAACGTAATTTATTTTAAAGATTAACTGAAGTGAAAGCATCGTGGAAGATACTCAGCACCTCACCGCTGGCTTGAGTGTGACGGATTTGAATGAGGAAGCTGGCACTGAAGCAAAGCACTGACGGCCATTCGCGATGTATTTCAACAGAACGCTTAATTACTCTTTTATAATAAAAGCACATTTATCACTGAGTGGCTGTATTTAAGTAACAGTATTCATTTAGTCAGCATCGCCACCATGCGCAATGCGTTTGAGGTGTGAGTCTCTATATGTTACGCTGTAATCGTGGCGCCTTTGTAGGGGCGCTAACGGAGAATTGGAAGGAAACCTTGCACATTCCATCGAGACACCAAATATAATAGAGTACTGATGGCGAAGCAAGGCGAACTAACGATGTCACGTGTGCCATAGATCTCGGCCAGAAAAGAAGGCAGTTTTCTGTATATAAGGGGAGGCTGGTAAGCTGGTCTATATCGCTGCTTTAAGTGTTGTTGGCAACGATTCAGTCAGTTGATCTCGCCTGTTGAGCAGTGGCACAGTGATCGACCGAAGGCAAGCACTTTTGATGATGCTGCCATCCTCCTGCTCCCTCCTCCTCCCTCCTCCTGCTCTCCTGCCTCGCCTCCACTCTCTGTTCGGTTCTTTGTCTCTTTTGCCTTCATCTTCTCATTCCTTCTCCCTTCTTCTTCGCTCCTGCTTATTCTTCGCCGTTTCTATTTCTTCGCTCTCGCCTCTCCTCCCCTTTTTCGTCTTCTTAACATAGAACGGCGATGTCCTTGACAAAGACTTGGGCCATAGATCCAATGTCCAAATTTGCGAAGCTCACCCCTGTACTGCGGAATCCTGTAAATCAATGATGGCATGATGCCGTCAATAAAATGCGCACACGTAGTAATGTGTGTAAAAGTAGGAAAGTGTGAATATATATATATTTATATGTAACAGGAGGGTGGTGAGTACGTGGGTGTGTTCAGATGGATGCGGGAGGTTGATTGCGCTGTCCCACATAATAACGTAATTTTAATATTTAAAAACTAACTGAAGTATAACCAGCGAGGAGGATACAGCGAACTCGCGCGCGCTGTTGTTTAGGGAGAATGTTAAATCGAGAAACCTGTACCTTAAGGGCGGCGCCACCAGACGGCCCATTCGCGTTCTTTCCAAATAACTTTTATATAAAGCAGCATTTTATCAGCTGAGTGTATTTAATTAAATAAGCAGTATTATTTAATAGCATTACATGGTGCAAAGCGCTTTATCATTACAGCCATAAATTAATTATGTTACGCTGCAAAAAGCAGTGGCGTTGTACGGTGATAACGGAAGAAATGATGGAAAGGCCGCTGCACATTCCACGAAGAGGCGCGGAGAAAATGGTAGGCAGGCAGCGAACAAAGAGTGCACGTGTAGCGAGATGCTCGGCCGAGAACGAGGGCCAGGTTTGGACGCTCAATTACGCTACTCAAAACAACGTAATACGTAATTCATGAGTAAATACTGTAAATAGCGTCCATTGGCCTCGCAACAGGCAGCATACCCCCCAATATAGAAAACGACGTGTTCTTTATTAATACTCTATACTTATATGTCACTATATGTTATATGCATTAATAGCCGTACATCCATATTTTGTGCGCTTCGGAAGAAAACGCCTTTTTGGTTGAAAAACGGCTATTTTGTCTGTAAAAAGGTTTCCTGTGTTACGAGGTCGGTACGGTGATACCAATGTGGAGAGTGGAGCGATTCGGAAGCTAAGGATAACACGCAGAGAAGCAACAAAGAGGTGGTGAGAAGAATATTATATATATATATATATACTATATATCATAGAGAGCAGAGAGAGAGAGAGGAGAGAGAGAGAGAAGAGAGAAAGGGAAAGAGAACGAGAGAGAAACGGTGAGAGAAAGGGAGAAGAAAGTCAGCAAGAGATATATGGAAAAGAAAGAGAGACGGAGAAAGAGTGAGTGAAGAAGAGTTACATGAAGGGGCGAGACGGGAGGAGAACAGGAGAGAGAAAGAACAAACGAAGAAAATAGAAAGAGGGAGGAGTGGGGACGAGAAAGGAGGAGCTGAAAGGAAGGGAGGGACAGAGAGAGGGAGGGAATGCGACGGAGATCGAGGCACCACGGCACGCGAGTCCCACGACCAGCGGCACGACAAGACGCACCGTACGGCACAAACACCGCACACACACAGGCAGGGTGCACAATCAGTTCCTTGCACTAATATAGTTACTTCTCTGCTTTCGGCCGCCTGCACCTTCTCCTCTCGATGCCCTTCGACCTCCTCTCCTCTCGCCTCTCACACACCACACTCTTTCTCTGCCCCGTCTCTCCCCATCCCGAGTCTCCGCAT
>NW_014579796.1:0-2500 GCF_000485595.1 Priapulus caudatus
CGTGGTGTGTGTGTGTGTGTGTGTGTGTGTGTGTATATGTGCTGTTGTGTGTGTGCGATATGTTGTGTGTATGTGTGGTGCTGTGTGTGTGTGTGTGTGTGGTGCTCTTGGGGCTGGGTGTGCGTGTGTGTGTGTCGTCGTGTGCGCCCGTGGGGCGTGCGTCGCCGTGCGCGTGCTGTGTGTATGTGTCGATGTGCGTGCCTGCTCTGGGTTCGTGCGCGTGTGTGGTGTGTGTGTGTGTGCTTGTGTGTGCTGTGTGGGGTGTGTGACGTGTATGTTGCCGCGCGCGGCGGCCCGTCGTGTGTGTGTGTGGTGTGTTGTGTGTGTGTGGGTTATGCTGTGTGTATGTGGTGTGTGTGTGTGGCGTGTGTGTGTGGTGTGTTGTGTGTTGTACGCGTGTGCTGCGTGTGTGCTGCCCGCTGTGCCTGCTCCGCGTGTGTGTGTGTGTGTGTGTGTCCGGCGCTGCCCCGCGCGTCCCTGTGTGCCGCTGTGTGTGTGTGCGCGTGTGCGGCTGAATGCTGTGTGCTGCGCGCTGCGGCGGTGTGTGTGTGTGTATGTGTGTTGTGTGTTGTGTGCGTGACGTGAAATACGCGCGCGTGTGTGTGTGCGTCCCTTCCCGCCTCCCCCCTGCCCTGTGTGTGTCGTGCCGCGCACGCGCGTTGTGTGTGTTGCGTGTGTGTGTGCTAGCGTGCGTGCCGGTGCGGTGTGTTTCTCTGTTGCGTTTCTGCATACGTGCGTGCCATTTCTACACGTATCATTGAGTTCAAATCAATAGGGAAGCGTGCTTACAATTGCGTGACTGTAATTTCTGCATTATACCATCTCGTTAAGACCTTACACAAGGCACCACGCCGACATGATAACACGCACATCGCCACTGACGCCGAGTTATAAAAAAAATCATAAAGCGGAAATCCATGCGTTCGCTCGCATAGCCATGCTGAACAAGTTTAGGATTAACATTTTTTATTACAATGCAGTCATGTCGATATTATCGCGTTTAGGCCGGACGCCAGGTGTAATCGATAATAAACATGTCCTGCCATTCTAGCCGGTAGAAAAAATAGCGAAGATTTTAGAGGTTGCGTTATGCGGATCGACAATGTGCTACGAAACTTGTCGTTTGAATTTCATTCGAGTAGAAGAACTTGTGGTGTTTTGGAAGCCATAGTCGTTACGTGCGGGTATTCTGGGGCTTGAGAGGGGCTTTAGTAAATAGCGACATGTAGCGCACTGCCATGCTGCGTATGCCATCATTAGATGCAGGCGAGTAGTATAGGCTCCAGCGCATCCTAAGTAGGCATACGCATCACGTGACACAAGACGTGCCTATATACGACACACAGATACTACGCCGACCTGACGCAACATCATCACACACACACATCACACACACACACACACACACACGACGCAGCACACACAGCCACACACACACACACACACACAACACACACACACGAAACCACGACGCCGCCGCGCGCAGCGCGCACGCACACGACACACACACACACACCCACAGCACCGCACCACACACACACACGCCACACACACACACACCTACACACACGCACTCACGCACGCACGCTACGCCACGCACGGCCACGCACGCACAACACACCACACAGTACACACGCAGACACACAGACACACAGCACACACACATACACACACAACAATCACACACACAGTCCCCTCCCCCCACCCACACACACACACGCACACATGCTTATCTTTACACACACAGCACACACACACACACACACACACACCACACACACACACACACACACACACACACACACACACACAGCAGCACACAACCACTACACACCCACACACACGCAACACGCACACATCACACACACACACACAGCACACACACGCACACACATACACCCCCACACATACACACATGCTGATCTTTCACACACACTTGTATATGCCTCCGTACAATTGCCAGCTTTATGCGGTTGTCCGGGCAGACGGGCCGTTGGAGGAAGGATCGCCTCATGAAGCGGTTGCGAGCTACAGCTGTCAGACAAGGATGCTGATAGCGTGGACCAGCCCTGAGCCCTCCAAGTTCGACAGCTCTCAGGCGATGACCTCGGTCTACTACAAGAAGGAGTCATCGCACATGCTGACTACGCGATCTACACCAACCTACGATCGCGTTATAATATATATTATATATATATATATATATATATATGGTGTGTATAAATTAGAAATAGAAATATATTGGTCAAAATTATATAAGTTTATATTCCCTATTATTGCTACTTTGATATTATATGTATGTACATGTTATAGCTCTCTCTCTCTCATTTTATTTCTATCTCTTCCTTTCGTTTATTTACTGTCTCGTGCTCTGCTTTTCTTTTTCTTTCTTTCTTGGCTTCGCCCTCTCTCTTTTCTGGTCTCTCTGCTTCTATCTGTCTCTCTCTAACCTTAGCCTGCGATCGGCTTAATCTATCTATCGTAATCTCTCTTGTCTCTC
>NW_014579796.1:11810-14573 GCF_000485595.1 Priapulus caudatus
GGTAAACAACACAGTTACACGCACGCGCGCACGCACGCACGCACGCACGCGCGCACGCACTCACGCATGCACTTCATCCTGAAGGCTGGCAGAACCGTGAAGGTAAACAACACAGTTACACGCACGCGCGCACGCACGCACGCACGCACACGCGCACGCACTCACGCATGCACTTCATCCTGAAGGCTGGCAGAACCGTGAAGGTAAACAACACAGTTACACGCACGCGCGCACGCACGCACGCACGCGCACGTACACATGTACGCACACATATACACATGCACACGCACGCACGCATGTACGGCCGCGCGCACGCACTCACGCATGCACTTCATCCTGAAGGCTGGCCGAACCGTAAAGGTAAACAACACGGCTACACGCGCGCACGCACGCACGCGCACGTACACATGTACGCACACATATACACATGCACACGCACGCACGCACGCACACGTACACATGTACGCACGCGCGCACGCACTCACGCATGCACTTCATCCTGAAGGCTGGCCGAACCGTAAAGGTAAACAAAACAGCTATACGCACGCACGCACGCACGCGCACGTACACATGCACGCACGCGTATACACATGCACGCGCACGCACGCACACGTACACATGCACGCCCGCGCGCACGCACTCACGCATGCACTTTATCCTGAAGGCTGGCAGAACCGTAAAGGTAAACAACACGGCTACACGCACGCACGCACGCACGCACGCGCACGTACACATGCACGCACGCGCACGCACGCACTCACACACACGCACGGAAGAACGGGTTTACATTACTGTATCAATGTAACTATGTCATACACACACATTTATATATATATATATAGTGTATAAGTATATATATATTTTATTATTGATCAAAACGATAAAACGTTTAAATTCGCTATGTAAGCAGCACCGAAATTATGAATAAATACACAAAATCCAATCTACCCACGTAACTAACACATCTTCGACTCCCCCCTCCCCATCTATCACTCACCCAATTTCTTCACTTCCCCGCAGATCTGGGCGAACGGTGCCGGTCCCTACCGGCCCCCGTTGGAACTAGTGTTGACGGACAGCGACACCTGGGGGACGGGCTTCAACGTGTCTACGTGCTTGCTGAATGAGAAGGACGAGGTTTGTGCGCCATGTGTGTGTGCACCGGGGTTTTATTACATTGTTTACTCACTCCCTATAGAGAGTCACTATAGCAGTAGCAGTCAGTAGTAGTAGTATAGCATCAAGATCAAGAGCTAATAATAGTAAGAGAGAGAGAGAGAGAGAGAGAGAGAGAGAGAGAGAGAGAGAGAGAGAGAGAGAGAGAGAGAGAGAGAGAGAGCAGGAGAGAGACAGCGGATACATCTTATTTTCCGCCATCTTGTTTTCAGACTCGTTCAGCAAGCATCATCACAGCAGGAGCATATGCAGCAGGCACAGGTCACACCAGCCCGTTACCCAGGTACGCATGCCCACATAGAAATACATAGAGACACTATCTAACCAGATATAACTATCATAATATTCATTGTTTCTATATTCCATATTCTATATTACTATATTGTTTCTTTATTGTCTCTATATTATTTCTATAAATGGCTGGTATTATATGGAGACACTATCTAACTAGCCTAACCTACATAATATTTATTGTTTGTATATTCTATATTTCTATAATTATTGTTTCTATATTGTCCCTATATTATTTCTATGGTATGGCCCGCATTCTGCCTCCTTATACGCTTCACCTATTCATACATCCATCAATTCTCCTGAAGCAGCCGCTACAGTATGTGTCTGTTTAACCGGAACTCGGATAAACGGGCGCACCGCTTAAACGACACGTGTCTTTGAGAAACAATCATTACGCCCGTTGTTATGTTAGTCACCGCTTAATCGGGACGTTTTCGTGGTTCCAGTTCTGACTCGTTAAAGCAGGAGCCATTGTATCAGTTACCGCTATCGCTGTCGTTTCTTTCATTGCCATCGCTATGTATTACAGTATATTGTCATTGGTTTCATTTCAAACAAAGAAAGAAAAGAGAAAATTAAAAGAAAGAAAGACAAAAGGATGCAGATATGAGTGAATGATAAGAGTAAATCAATATATAATTAAATGAACATGTAAATAATTAATTAATAATTATTCAAAAAAGAATTCATGAAACCACAGATGCAATATTACTCATTCGTTTGCAATATTACTCATTCGGACGTGGCTAAACGATACACACGATGGACGGCTCCAGGGTATATGGCCCTGCTCGCCAGGGTAGACACAGAACTCCTTCCCCTAGTACTCCCGATAACTCGCATCTGCTCCTACAGGTGGCGCTGCCGGCGGCGGGATGAAGATTATCTCGAGTCAGTCGAGTTCTAAGTCGTCGTTCCAAAAGTCGTCGAAGGGACCGGTGACCTTTGCAGAGGTCAGCGCAGAAGGCAAGTTCATCACGCTCGAGAACACGAGCAAGCTGAAAGTAAGTGCTGCGCCCTGGTGGCCGTCGGCGTAATGTGCTTATTAGTGGCGCCCCCTTAGAACACTCACCGGCTTATTGGGGGAATCTCCATGCTCATGTAGAATGTGTCATGTGCCTGTGTATATATATATATTATTATTGTTAATATTATTATTATTATTATTATTTTATTATTATTTCATTAATATCATTATTATATTATTATTATCATAATCATTATTATATATATATATGTGTATGTATATATGTATATATATATATATATATATATATATATATATATAATATA
>NW_014579796.1:14583-19939 GCF_000485595.1 Priapulus caudatus
TATATATATATATATATATATATATATATATATATATAAATATACTATTAAGATAACTACGGCCCTCTTTTGTTATTAATACTGATACTATGTTGGTCTAGCTAGACGTTCATGTTTACATGTTTTTCATGTTATATCGTTGTGATGAAACTTTGCGACACTTCGTTAACAAGCATTGTATTTTAGAACGCTTTATCGCCCCAATGATTCGGCTATGACTGGCAATGTCGCAGGTGCTTAACTCTATTGACTGTCTATTGCTGGTTGAGTCTATTGAATTGTCTATTGGTGGTTGAGTTTATTTATTGTCTATTGGTGGTTGCGTTTATTGATTGTCTTTTGGTGGTTGAGTTTATTGATTGTCTTTTGGTGGTTGCGTTTATTGATTGTCTTTTGGTGGTTGTGTTTATTGATTGTCTATTGGTGGTTAAGTCAATTGATTGTTTATTGGTGTTTGAGTTTATTAAACAGTCGCGTATAGTCGCCACACTCAGTTCTCCCGTCTCCGTCTAAGAGAAGCAGTCACACCTCCTCCTAAGGATGAGGAGGAGTTGAGGGGGAAGGAGGGAAACGAGGATGAGGAGGAGGAGGAGGAGAAGAAGAAGAAAGAAGAGGCGTGCACAGCCACAACTATCCTCTGCTATCCCTATCTCAAAATAGTGTAGCAGCTACTGCTGCCCAAGGAGTGGGAGAAGCAGTACGAAGAAGAAGAGGGGGAGGAAAAAGACGGGAGGCGGAAGAGATGGAGGAGGAGGAGGAGGTGAGAGAATAGAAAGCAGAGATGATGGAGAAGCTACGGCGAACGTTTTGTTTCAGAGAAAGAGGAGAAAGATCACGCGACCGCGCGGCGCGAAACCACCACCTGTGCGGCCCACCGTGAAACCATTGTTCGGCCCCTGGAGATGATCACATAATAGCTTTCGCCCCCTGGTGGCAAGGTCGCGTGCAAGATCATTTGCGAAGGGCACACGTCGTTGCGTCACACACGAGTCATACGTCAAAGTCGTTCACACTGGAATCTCGTGCTTCAAGGTCGTTCTCGTCGGTGTCCTTCGTCATCGAGGACACGCGTGGAAGTCGCAGTTCAAGGTCGTGCATCGAGGTCCTGCCGCGTCGAGATCTCGCAGCAATGACGTTCGCAATTGTCAAGGTCATTGTATTGCCAAAGTCAACGTCGTTGCTCGCTGAAGTCAAGGTCATCACTTACTGAGGTCAAGGTCATCACTTACTGATGTCAAGGTCATCACTTACTGAGGTAAAGTTCGTCACCTACTGAGGTCAAAGTCTTTGCTAGCTGAGGGCAAGGTCATCATACTCCGAGGCCAATGTCATCACTTACTGAGGTCAAGGTCGTCGCTTACTGAAGTCAAGATCGTTGCACGCCGAGTTCAAGGTCATCACTCGCCAAGGTCAAGGTCGTTGCTAGCTGAGGTCAAGGTCGTCTCTGGCCGAGGAGGTTCGTGAGTGTGACGCTCCGTGTTTGCTTCTGCTTGCTTGGATTATTGTTCGTTAGTGGAGCCTGGAAGCTTTGCGGCTTTCCGCCGCCGCCGCTGCTATTACTGCCATTGCCACTACCATCGCCATCGCTGCTTCTGGCCATAATCCGACGAAAATATTCTATATTAATTCTATATTAATTAATGATACTAATGGTTATATTATTTATAATGATTATATTAACTATAATAATGATATTAATATTAATAATTATTTTACTTGTATGTAATGTAATGGTAATGTAATGTAAACTAATGAGATATGTTTGTGATAACGTTACACGGCTGCGCGCACGCGCACACCTCGCACGCACGCAGGCACACACGAAGGCACGCACGCACGCAGGCACGCACGCACGCACGCACGCACGCACGCACGCACGCACGCACGCATGCACGCACGCATGCACGCACGCACACGCACGCACGCACGCATGCACGCACGCATGCAAGCACGCACGCACGCACGCACGCACGCACGCATGCACGCACGCACTCACGCACGCACGCACGCATGCATGTAGTGTACTGCGCGTGCGGCAAACGTGTGCGTATGTAATGTCACATGTGATGTAATTTACTAACTTATATCCACGTACTAACCTATTGCCTTTTTTCAGAATTCCACGCTTTTTCGTATTACAGTGGGTGACATAATTTGATGAAAACGTACAAATACAATTAAGTTAGTTGCTGACGTTATATGGACCCAATTACATTTAGTATACGTTTAATTGCTTTTTCGCTAATATGCAGAGAGGGCAGTGCAACTTGCCTCCTTCCCTCTCTTCTCTTCTCGGGTCACTACACTACACTCGACCTAGCCACTGCCACTGCCCCTCCTTCCCTTAAGAGCTAGGGACATGGGGTTAGTAATGAAAAGGAACTATAATGAGGAGATAGTACGATCGTCATGAATGCAGTTGGATATGAATGTATACACGATGGATGGAGTTAGACACTTATTGAACTCACGCGGGAATAAATATTTCATTAAACATCTTTCGCGTATTAGGCGCACAGTAAAAACAAATTCTGGAAAACTACGCAAGCGCAATCTATGCAATTTAGAATTACCTAAATTATTAAAAAACAAAATAAAAAAACAAAATAGAACAAAATTTGAATAATGGTTCCGAGAACTGCACGAAAAACAACAACCGGTAAAAAAAACCAAATCACCGCCACGTACTAGCAGCACCGCGCGCGTGTATACCTCCGCGCCCCCTAATCAACCTAGATCTCCTGGATCGCACGGCAGCGAGGAGAAGACCCCCCCCCTACGGGTCACGTGTTAATGGCTAGTGCGCGATTTCTCACGCGCACTGACCGCAGTTCATTTGTCTATAATTTATGTGTGTGCAGCCTTCGCTGTATTAATAATTGAGTATCTAATACAAATGATAGAAGAAACGCGGGTGAAAGGCAGCGAGGCGTGGTCATGCTTCACTGGGCGTCTCCTTAGAGCTGTATTATAGGAGTTATTGTAGACTGTAGTTTTATCAGGGGGAGGCATATTGTGGGGCTATGTTATAGAAGTCTTTGGAGAGGATCATTCGTAAATGCTTAAGAATGACTGACGTTAACATTGTGGGGCATATCGTGCAGCTATATAATGGAGTTATTGTTGACTGTAGTTCCTCGGGGACATGGAGATATATTATAGAGCCGCGTGTGTAAAATCCCCACGCCACTTTAACCCGATTTAACCCAAACCGTAAACTAATCCTAATTTTAAGCCTAAGCTTAACCCTAACCCTAACCCTAACCCTAGCCCAAACCCTAACCCTAACCCTAACCCTAATTAAGCCTAAGCTTAACCCTAACCCTAACCCTAACCCTAGCCCAAACCCTAACCCTAACCCTAACCCTAACCCTAACCCTTACCCAAACCGTAAACTAATCCTAATCTTAAGCCTAAGCTTAACCCTAACCCTAACCCTAACCCTAACCATAACCACAAACCTAATCCTAAGCCTACCAATATGTGTACCTAAATATTGATATAAGATATAGATATATTCATACATATATTATGTTGACTAATAATTATTCGATAATCATTAACCCAATTGTTGATTGCATATATTTACTATTTATGGTAAAAGATTATAAAAAAAACATTTAAAAATCATTACTGTTTTCTTATTCGAGACATAAAAAAGGACCAAGAAAAAAACTAGTGTCTAGCGATGTGGGGGACGCTAGATGGCGCTGATTATTCAACGGTGGCCGTCATATTGTTTCAGGACATCAACGTCGAGGGTTGGAAGGTTCGGCGCGTCATTGACAACGCCGTCGAGAAGGCGTTCGTCTTTCCTCCTCACTTCATCCTGAAGGCTGGCAGAACCGTGAAGGTAAACAACACAGTTACACGCACGCGCGCACGCACGCACGCACGCACACG
Source organism: Priapulus caudatus (assembly GCF_000485595.1). Classification (NCBI taxonomy): domain Eukaryota; kingdom Metazoa; phylum Priapulida; class Priapulimorpha; order Priapulimorphida; family Priapulidae; genus Priapulus; species Priapulus caudatus. The sequence goes on from NW_014579796.1 coordinate 18,487, forward strand.
CGCACGCACTCAGCACCCTCACTGCAATGCCAACTTCATCTCTGAAGCGGCAGAAGCCGTGAGGTAAACAACAGCAGTTACACGCACGCGAGCGCGACGCACGCGACAGCACGCCACACTCGCCTGATCCGCACGCAGTCTCACGCATGGCACTTATCCTGAAAAGGCTGCAGAACCTGTGAGGTAAACAACACAGTTTACACCCACGCGCGCACGCACCTCAGATATGCAGTCGTGGGGGCTCCTGGCCGCACCGCGACTCAACTTGTGGCAGCCCAGCCCGAGGGCGCGACGCACGCGCCACGTACACATGTACGCCACACATATATCACATGCCCACCGCACGGCACGCATGTCCGGGCCGCGCGCACGCAAACTCACTGCTGCCCACTTCATCGCTGAAGGCTGCGCCGAACCGTAAAAGGTAAACAACACGGCTACACGCGCCGCCACGCCACGCACGCGCAAAACGTAGCCCATGACCGCACACAATACACGATGCAGCACGCACGCACGCACGCAACACGTACACAGTAGCGCAACGCGCGCCACGCACTCACCGCATAGCACTTCAATCCTGAAAGCTGGCCGAACCGTAAAGGTACACAACCCAGGCTTATAACCGGCACGCACAGCACGCACGCGCACGTACACATGCACGCACGGTATACACATGCACGCGCACGCGACGCAACACCCGTACACTGCACGCCCCGCGCACCGCGACATCACGCATGCACTTTATCCCTGAAGGCTGGCAGAACCGTAACAGGTAAACAACACGGCCTTACACGCACGCACCGCACGCACAGGGCACGCGCACGTACTACATGCACGCACGCGCACGCACGGCACTCCACACACCACGTAGCACACGACGGGTTACATTACTGTAATCAATGTAACTATGTCATTACACACACATTTAGTATATATACTAATTATAGTTGTATAGTATATATATATTTTATTATTGATCATAAAAGATAAAACGTTAAATTCGCTATGTAAGCAGCAGGCCTGAAAATTCATGCAATAAAATACACAAGAATCGCAATCTACCCACCGTAACTAACACCATCTTTCGACTCCCCCTCACTCCCCATTCATGGCACCACCCACAATTTCTGCACTTCCCCGGCAGATCTGGGCGAACGGTGCGCGGTCCCTACCGCCCCGTTGGAACTAGTGTTGACGACAGCGAACACCTGGGGGCCGGGCTCACCGTGTCTACGTGCTTGCTGAATGAGAAGGACGAGGTTTGTGCGCATGTGGTGGTGCACCGGGGTTTTATTCATTGTTTACTCACTCCCTATAGAGAGTCACTATAGCAGTAGCAGTCAGTAGTAGTAGTATAGCATCAAGATCAAGAGCTAATATAGTAATGTATGTTATGTGTATATAATCAGGATGAATAATAATATATATATAATAATATATATATATATAATAT
>NW_014579796.1:20326-25849 GCF_000485595.1 Priapulus caudatus
TAGTATATAGTTGTGTATATATAAACGAGTAGAGTAATAATATATATATATATAATATATATATATATAATAATATATATAATAAATATATATATATATCTATATATATATATAATATATATAATAATAGATATCAATTATTATTCACTCCTGATATAAGGTATATGTTTATGTGTATAAAAATAATATGTATTATCATGTATACGTCATGTTATATAATTATAACATGAAGTATACATGATAATACATATTATTTTATGTTATTATTATATATTATTATTATATTATTTATATCATATACATGTATTATTAGCTCGTGATAGTATAGTATCAAGAGTAGATAATAACAAGAGTGAGACACCCGATTCCCGCATTTCTAACCAATATTTCTCATCAAAATTTGCCACCAATAAAGAAGCAAGTGTATACGTTCCTCAGCTTATTATGACCACTAATCACTCACCTTCGTGGTACTGATATTTGTTTACGTATATTTGCTAGCGTATTGCTGTAAATCGTAATCTTGCACGAGCTGAATTCGCCCAATTTACCGCTAAAATGGCGCTATTGTGTAACGTGTTAAGACAAATTCTAAAGCTTTAGTGGCGCCAATATTTAGCAACGGACTGCTTCCAAATCATTCGTGCTCCGATAGGGTTGAGAGACAATCTAAATTTCGAATTTTGATCTCGTGAAGAACCGCGAGACGCGCTCAGTTATTGTGATCGCATAATACAAGTAATAATACAATAATAACAATATTCTCTGTAGTAGTTTGCAGTAAGTATCACATTACGCACACGCAGGTAATAAAGTACATTAAACCCCTATCGGGGCACGAATAATTTGGAAGCAGTCCGTTGCTAAATATTGGCGCCACTATAGCTTCAGAATTTGTCTTAACACGTCACACAATAGCGCCATTTTAACGGTAAATTGGGCGAATTCAGCTCGTGCAAGATTACGATTTACAGCAATACGCTAGCAAATATATGTAAACAAATATCAGTACCACGAAGGTGAGTGATTAGAGATCATAATAAGCTGAGGAACGAATACACTTGCTACTTTATTGGTGGCAAATTTTGATGAGAAATATCGGTTAGAAATGCGGGAATCGGGTGTCTCACGCTTGTGTATTATCTACTCTTGATAGTATTGAGGGGCGGTCACTAGTAGTCAGTAACCGTCAGTAGCAGCCGCATTAGCGTGATGTCATCCACACTATTTGTGTGACGTCGGCACGCTGTTTGTGCAACGTGTACACGTTATTTGTGTGACGTGTACACGGTGTATTGCAATGTTTAAGTGACGGATGTTTGTCTGTCGTCTGCACAGCAATAATATAACGTAAACACAGTCCACGTGTGATGTCTGCACAGTGTTCAAGTGACGTGAGCACGATATTAGCGTGACGTAACCACGGTGTTTGTGTGACGTCTGCACAGTGTTTCACACATTGTACGAACATTCATTTATTCATGTGTTGCCGCCGTCAGTGGGTTACAGTACGTTGGTCTAGAGATTTTCTCAATCTCTCCAATTTCATCAACCTCTGCAAAAAAACTAGTTGTCGACTAACTAACACTACTCCTGCAATCTCATTTGATTCTGCAATGTGGCGCCGCTCTATTGTAACTATATGCTACTGCTGAAATCTCTGTCAGGCTGGGTTTGGCGCTTGCTTCAAATCTCATCTGACTGGGGTTTTTTGCAATATGGCGCCGCTTAATTTTTAATCTGCTACATTCTCTACATGTATAGATTCGGTGCTGTCTCCCGGCACTGTTGTGCGTAGAGCCCGGTAGAGGGAGCAGCCGGAGCTGCATGGGTATAGTACTGCTATAGTACTGCTATAGTACTGCTATAGTACTGCTATAGTACTGCTATATAGTACTGCTATATAGTACTGCTATATAGTACTATAGTACTGCTATATAGTACTGCTATATAGTACATGCTTGTCGCATCTGCGTTTATTACAGGAGAAGGCGACGCACACGCAGAAGACGGTCATGTAGCCGGAAGATGGCGCTACGAACGCGCGCACCGATGATGGCGCCCCCTCTCGTCAGAAGTCAGCTTGCGTGGACGCGTGACGAAGAAGCGGAGCGACGACAAACAAGAGAACGTCGCGGATGCTTTTTAGTTGTTGATTTGTAGTTGCTGTTGTTGCTGTTTGTGCGAATTTCCGCTACATCAAGCGATCCATGACGATGATGACAAAAACGATGATGATGATGACGACGATGATGACGATAATGATGACGATGACGATGACGGTGATGACGACAATCACGATGACGATGACGACAACGACGACAATGCAACACCGCACACCGACGTAAGCTCTGCTGCCATCGTCAGCAACACCGCGGCGCTTGTACTTGCTTCTCACAGCGTCGGTTGCTAGGATACGCGTGACGTCAACCAACGCGCACACGCGAGTGGGGACGCCTTCCATGGGCGCGGCTATTTTTATTTTAGCCACTTGGCATTTATATTAGATAGGCATGAATCCCATGGGGACCGCCTGCGGGGTAGAGTAGAAACCGTAGCAGGGGACGGGAAATTAGCTTAGGTTGATACCGTTAGAGTACAGGGCCGTAGGCTGAGCAAATTCCTAGGCGGGCGGGGGGGGGCAAAATTGTATGACTCAACTGTATAATGATAAGCGACGGGCGCATGCAGCTCTTGATCGACGTCCATGGTGTGGTAGGGGTGGGGGTCTGAGACAAGGCTTTCACGGATAAGTGACCAAGAAAAATCACGTTAGAGTTATTTACGATTATTATATAAGCTTATTTTTTAATTTTGCTCCAAAATCTAGGGGGCAGCTGCCCCTTCTTGCCCCCCCCTCCCTACATGCTACGGGCCTGGAGTAGAGGGAGGCTGCACTGGCTGTTCACAGCTTAGATATACATGGTAATAGCGGTAGCTTGAATTTCCTGGGGTGGTGTGGGGTGGCCACCGGGCTAGGGTTAGACCCGGGGTCAGTGGCGGATCCAGGGGGGGGGGGGCAAAGGGGGCGGTCGCTCCCCTAGCTTCAGGGCAAGACTATTTTAGCCTAACACCCTCCCCCCTCGGGCGCTTCGTGCACTTGAGCTCGCATGATGCGCCCCCACCTGGAATTCACTTCTAGATCCGCCACTGAGGGTGGGGTACAAGTTACAACCACCAGGGTGGGGTCCCCAGGGGCGGATCCATGATTTTTGAAAAGGGGGTGTCCCTGAAGAAATAAAGGGCACTCTTTCCTGCATAATTTTTCTGGTGTTTTAATAAGCTGCCAAAGGCCACTTAGGTGGGGGGGGGACCTCCCCCAAGAAAGTCTTTAAAACTTGCTGCATTCTGAGAGCATCTTGAGCAGTAATTTTGATATCTAGAATGCAAGATGGAATTCCAAATTTGTAGCAGAAAATTATCTTGTAATTTTTTAGGGCACTTTGAAATTAAAGAGGGTCCGGACCTCCGGACCCCCCCACTAGATCCGCCCCTGGTGCCTCCCATGATGGTGCGACCCCCAGCCCTCCCGGCGGGTGCGGGAATCTACTATTTATGTTGAATCCATGTGTGTGTAAAGTTCCTACTTGATAATTCCTCCTTGTTCCTACTGCCTTATCTTCTCGTATAATGAAAAACAAAAAATTTACTTGATTTGTCGTACATATATTGATTTGTCGTTCATATATTGATTTGTCGTACATATATTGGCGAAACCTAATAAAACGTAAAAAAACGACATAATAATCTCAAGCTATAATACATTAGCTAATAATACACGTATTATCAGCTCTCGATATAATATATATTATAGAGGGGAAGGTGGGGGTCCTACCTGGAATTTCACGGAATGTTTAATAAGGAACATTGCACACGCACACGTTGATTGCTAGAGTTTCGAGCCCTAGGTTGAACAATAGATGCACTCTGCATCTTTGACGTAGGGTTTCTCTGACGTAGGGTCTCCATGACGCAGGGTTTCTCTGACGTAGGATCTCGCTGACGTAGGGTTTCCCTGACGCAGAATTTCCTTGACGCAGGATGTCCATGACGCAGCATCTCACAGACGCAGGATCTCCCTGACGCAGGATGTCCTTAAAGCAGGATTTCCCTGACGCAGGATCTCCCTGACGTAGTATCTCCATGACGTAGGATCTCCCTGACGCAGGATCTTCCTGACGTAGGATCTTCATGACGCAGGATCTCCCTGACGTAGGATCTTCATGACGCAGGGTTTCCCTGATGTAGGATCTCTCAGACATAGGGTTTCTCTGACGTAGAGTCTCAATGACGCAGGATCTTCATGACGCAGGGTCTCAATGACGCAGGATCTTCTTCGGGTGTAGGGTTCCTCTCTGATATTTCACGGGGTAGTGTATGCACGCATGTAGCATGTAGTGTATTCCACACTTGTCACTGATCTCTATAATTATAGTAACTGGATGGCGGTTTATTATTTTTCGACGACGAGTCATTTGCTAAAAATAAACTATAGCGGTCGAACTAACCGAGAGAACGTGTTCGCTTTTTCCTCTTTTGCACTTGACTGTTTGGATTTGGTCGATAGAACGAGAGAGGGGAGAGCGACAGCGAGATGAGAGAGAGAGAGAGAGAGAGAGAGAGAGAGAGAGAGAGTAGAGCGAGAGAATGAAAGACAGAGCGAGAGACAGACAGAGAGAGAGGAGAGCAAGAGAAGGAAAGACAGAGCGAGAGGAGAGAGAGAGAGAAGGAGAGAGAGGAGAGAGAGGGAAGGACAGAGATAGAGAGATACAGAGAGAGAGAGAGGAGAGAGAGAGGAGAGCGAGAGCATGAAAGCGAGAGAGAGAGAATGAAAGCTAGAGCGAGAGAATGAAAGCTAGAGCGAGAGGAGAGAAAAGGAGAGAGAGATAGAGAAAATGGGAGAGACAGCGAGAGATAGAGAGATAGACATAGAGAGAGAGAGAGAGAGAGAGAGAGAGAGAGAGAGGAGAGCGAGAGAAGGAAAGATAGAGCGAGAGGGGAGAGAGAGAGACAGACAGAGAGAGTAGGAGAGACAGCGAGAGAGAGAGAGACAGACAGTGAGAGAGACAGAGAGAGAAGAGAGNAGAGAGTAGGAGAGACAGCGAGCGAGAGAGAGAGAGACAGACAGTGAGAGAGACAGAGAGAGAAGAGAGCGAGAGAAGGATAGAGAGAAAAGGAGAGAAGGCGAGCGAGAAACGGAGAGAAGGAGAGATAAAAAAGGAGAGAAGGAGAACGAGAAAAAAAGAGAAGGAGAGAAAGAAAAGGAGAGAAGAAGAGAAAGAAAAGGAGAGAAGGAGAGAGAGAGAAATGGGAGAGAGAGTAGAGAGAGAGATGGTGAAATGCGAATCGGGAGTCTCTCACAAAAGCCCGAATCCTCCCCACAGGCCTTCCTAATTCCCTCTCCCCCTCCCCACACACACATACACATACACCCCCACCATCTATCCCCATACCCTCCCAACACACACATACATACACATACACCCCCACCATCTATCCCCATACCCTCCACACACACACACA
>NW_014579797.1:0-489 GCF_000485595.1 Priapulus caudatus
CACACACACACACACACACACACACACACACACACACACACACACACACACACCTTCCCCATACCCCAACCTCCCCTCCCCAACCTGCACACGCACGGACACACAAAAAAGTAACTTCTGCACCGCGGGAAAAAAAAGAAGCAAATATATATATATAGAGAGAGAGAGAGCTGCCGCTCCAACGCGCCGTACAAAGACATATACGTACGTCAGCGGTAATACCCACGTGTGTACCGCAGGACTGGGAGATCGGCTCACACTGTGATAATGTCCATAATAGTGGAACCACGCAGTGGCTCCATTGTGCGATGCCGCGCCAGTGGTGCCAACTGCCCACATTTTTTTTCTCCGTCGGCGCTCGCTCGCTCGCTCGCGAGAGAGAGAAAGAAAGAGAGAGAAAGAGAGAGAGAGTATTGCAGACGGAATTCGCGTCGCAGATTGTCTAGAAACACTGCCGGAGTAGCATTTTGGAAATGACGGGGGCGGTGG
>NW_014579797.1:6609-9478 GCF_000485595.1 Priapulus caudatus
AGAGAGAGAGAGAGAGAGAGAGAGAGAGAGAGAGAGAGAGAGAGAGAGAGAGAGAGAGAGAGAGAGAGCGAGAGCGAGAGAGAGCATGAGAGAGAGAGAGCATGTAAGCGAGCGAGCGAGTGCACGGGTATCCTTTCAAATGCGCGCTTTTTTTCGCCCGCCGCGAAAACGTAAAGTACTCCTCCCTCCCACCCTCCCTCCCTCCCTCCCTTCCTCCCCCTCCTTCCGTTCCTCCCTCCCACCCTCCCTCCCCCTCTCTCTCTTTCGCGCGCGCGGAGAGATAAAAAACAGAGAAAGCCGGAAGGATGCCAGCGGAGGAACTTCTGGCGTTACCGCCTCCCGACGTTTCCAACAAAGATGACAAACCGTCTTGCCAAAAAAAACCCTGCCAACAGCGAGAGGAGCCGCCTCCCACCTCCCCCTCCCACTTTAACCCCATCACCTTCCCCCACCGTACATAAATCTACGGAAACCGAAACCACCGGGTTTTACGACGACGCCGCCGCCGCCGCCATGTTGGTGACGTCACGATGTTTACATTTCGGTGGCTCGCAGCGGCGGGCGGGATGATACGCGGGAGAGGCGGCGCAGAAGACATTTAAATAAACTAGGAGGAATTTGTTTGTCTGTAAACGAGAACGTTGGCGCAGGCGGCCGGCTAGCAACGCAATACGGCGAGCCGTCGTCACACTATACGGCGCGCATAAATACGGGCTAATCTCACACGCTGCCGCCCGCGTGCGTGCGTGCGTGTGCGTGCGTGGGTGCGCGCGGGTGAGTGCGTGTTTGTATTTGTCGGTAGAGGGTGAGTGAGTGTGGTGTGTGTGTGTGTGGGGGGGGGGAGGGGGGTTCTGTGCGTGTGCGTGTGCGTGCGCGCGTATGTGTGTATACACCGCCACCACTGCCGCGGTTGCTACTGTTGCTGCTGTTGCTGCTGCTGCTACTGCTGCTACTACTGCTACTGTTGCTGCTGTTGCTGCTGCTAATGTTGCTGCTGTTGATGCTGCTGTTGCTACTGTTGCTAGTGCTGTTGCTACTGTTGCTGCTGCTACTACTACTGATACTTGGGGATCACGGGGGTTAGACGAGTTTATGGAGGGGTCAACGCGACTACGGTGATAGTTACGGTGAGTGGAACTTCCTGTGATGGGGAAGAAATTGAAAAGAAAGCAGGTGATTGGAACGACGATTCAGATAGAGCAAGATGAGAGAGAGAGAGACAGCGAGAGAGAGAGAGAGAGAGAGAGAGAGAGAGAGAGAGACAGTGATAGAGACAAACACAGAGACAGAGATGGTGAGAGAGATGGGAAGAGACATATCTCGCTCTCTCTCTCAATCCCTCCCTCTCTGTCTCTCTAGCATCATCCTCTCTCTCGGTGCCTCGGCGCGCGGCGTCACGTACATGCCTGTGTGTGTGTGTGTGTGTGTGTGTGTGTGTGTATACAGTATGTATTCACATGTTTGCGTCTATGGTTACGACTTACGACGTGCGCACGGCGTGGGTAAACAACGGTTTGTTGCTGTGCACGGCGGCGGATCAACAACCCCCTCCCCCTCCTCCCCTCCTCCATCTCCTCCTCCTCCCTCCTCCTCCCTCCCTCCGTGTTTGTTCTGCAATGTAATGGCTACCGTCTCCTGCGCGGACGATCTCTCTCCTACGCGGGTTGATTCTCGCCCTCCTTTCCTTCCTTCCTTCCTCCCTCCCTCTCTCCCCCTCCCTTCCTATCTCTCTCCCTCCATTCGTCCCTCCCTCCCTCCCCCTCCTCCTTCCTTACCATCCAACTGCTCATTCTTCCCTCCCTTCCGTCCTTCCTTCTTCCCTCCCTTCCTTTATCACTCCCTCTCATGCCTTCTCTCCCTCCCTTCCTCCTTCACTCCCTCCTGCCCTTCCTTCTTCCCTCCCTTCCTCCTTCCTTCCCCCTCTCTTCCTCCTTCCTTCCTCCCTCCCTTCCTTCTTCACTCCCTCTCATGCCTTCCCTCCCTCCCTTCCTGCTTCACCCCTCCTGCCTTTCATTCTTCCCTCCCTTCCTCCTTCCTTCCCCCTCCCTTCCCCCTTCTCTCCCTCTCCCGCCCTCCTCCAGAGTCTTCATCGGCTGCTGCACGTGTAATTATATGTAAACGAACGAGAGCGCGCGGGAGAAGAAGAAAACACGAAAACACGATAAAAAACCGTCCGACATTTCGACAATTAAGCTTCCAGATAAAAACGCATGCCCCGAGCGCAGGCAGCTGTAGGGATATTATCTTATTTATTCTGAAAACACGCGAGTTATATATATATATATATATATATATATATAATCTCAAAATAATTAGACAGTATATAACATGAGACATAATATTTACACGAATACAAATAAAATCTATAAAAATATAAATACAAATAATATAATATATGTATGTCGTACACGTTTTTCCCGAGGCTTCATCGCCATTAAACATAACGCTCTCCTCTCATAACCCTCTTGTAATTTGTTGTTGTTGTAAAAGCTCTGTAATTTGTTTATTTCGCGCATGTTCGCGCATGCCGATGCTCGGCGCGCCAAGCCATCCGTTTGTTTACTCATTGTTTATTTGTTTGTTGTTGACAGTCGGCGGCGAAGAGAGCGGGCACGAACTGCGCAAACTGCGGAACGACGACGACAACGCTTTGGCGCCGAAACCAAAATGGCGACCCCGTCTGCAACGCGTGTGGCCTCTACTACAAACTTCATGCGGTAAGTGTGCGCCACCTATAGACACAATATATATATATATATATATAATTATTTAGGTATATACGACGATATCAATATTTATATTTATATTTATATTATTATTATTATTACTATTATTATTATTATTATTATTCGCAAATGGCGATATGGCG
>NW_014579797.1:11273-11887 GCF_000485595.1 Priapulus caudatus
CGCACGCACGCACGCACACACACACACACACACACACACATATACACACGCGCGCACACACACACACACACACACACACACACGAGCACGTACGCACGCACGCACGCACGCACACACACACACACACACACACATACATACATACACGCGCGCACACGCAGACAAACACGCACGCACGCACGCACACACGCAATCATTAGCACAGAAACAAGAATTTCTTCGTTGAACAAACAACTATTTTTACGGCAAATGGCGGCAAATTCACGGCAGTCGCATTCATGCAATGTGTGCCACCCGTTATCTCATAAATGTATAAATAAATAAATATCTTTGCATATATATATATATAGTTCATTTATATATAATATATATAGAAAGGCGTATATAAAGATGAACTGTTTCATATAATAGTATATACACGTAGTAGTATATCGCATTCATTTATTGCAGTAATTCGTCTGCTTGAATGGCACCTGCACATAATGGATTCTCGAGCTTTACATACTTCGCAGATTTATATTGCGCATTAGTTCTATTCATGCTTCAAGGTCATACACCGTCTCTCTCGCTCTCTCTCTCTCTCTCTCTCTCTCTCTCTCTCTCTCTCTCTCTCG
>NW_014579797.1:13637-16137 GCF_000485595.1 Priapulus caudatus
GAGAGAGAGAGAGAGCGATGCGATGTGGAGAGAGCGGGAGAGCGCGCGCGCGCGAGAACAAGCACAGGGATGAAAGCGATTTCCATGCTTAGATATGCAGCCAGTCGCGGCATTATCAAAGACACAGGACACCCCCAATGACACAAACAAGTCGACAGACAGCCAGACAGCCAGAGAGACCGAGAGATGGACAGATAGATAGGCAGTAATTTCCCTGAACAAAGACTCGTACCAGGCTCTTATAAACGAGTAAAACACACGAGGCAACAACTTTATCCAGAAATAAACGAGTAAGAATTACCATGCACCGCACGCGTGTCCGCGAAAGAAATGAGAGGATAAGAATGTATAATATATATATATATATATATATATATATATATATATATATATATATATATATATATAGAGAGAGAGAGAGAGAGAGAGAGAGAGAGAGAGAGAACAAGAGAATGATAGAGATACTCAGATAGATAGCTAGTTGGATTGATATAGATAGATAGAGAGAGAAGGGTAAAGAAAGAAAGGGGAAAAAAGTAAGTGAGAGAGAGAGAGAGAGAGAGAGAGAGAGAGAGAGAGAGAATGTGTGTAAAAGAGGGTAACATTTTATTTCTGACAAATCACGTAAGTAACCTATCAGATAGCAACAGTTTCTCCAGCCGCACTTGTCGTTGCATCGCCACACAGCATCCCTCCCTCACATCTTCCACAAATCCTCACATCCGAAGACATACGGAAACACAGACACCTGTACAGCCAAGCGATGACCGGACGGCGGCGGCGGCGGTGCTTTGGTCAGCGTTGCCGGACAGCCGGACACCCGCGGCGGTAGTAATTGCTACGTCATTACTCGCGTCATTAGCAACACAATGGCGACAATGGCAAAGTTTGTTTTACTGGTGCGCTGATTGGCCTGACATGAACACAGGCGGGAGCAGATCGACAGATAAAGATGGCATACGTCGCCATCGTCGGCGCGACACGGCGCAGACGACACGCAGACGCGACGCGCGCGGAATATCGCACCTTAGCAGACGCAGAAAGATGGCGGGCGCTGTCTTTCAGCGCGTAGCCACGCCCCCTCTATCTCTGCCACTCCATCTATCGCTCTCTCGTTCTCTATCGCTCACGCCAAGCACACACACACATACACGCACACACACGCACACACACACACACACACATACATACATACACACACACANCACGGCACGGCACGGCAGCTACCACAGGCAATGGGCCGCGTCGGGCGCTCGCGCTGGCACACACACACGATAACGATAGCATACAGCGCGAGCGCAGCACGCTGCAGACAAACACGCGGCCCGCGGGCCGGGTAATGGCCCGGCACGTGGCAGCACGCAGCCACCGACGGCAAGCGATTTAGCACTAGAAACAAGAGAATTTCTTCGTTGAACAATACAACTATTTTACCGGCAAATGGCGGCCAAATTTCACGAGGGCAGGTGCGCATTGCATGCGGGCAATGTGTGCCATCCGCGTTATGCTCATAAAATGTAATAAATTAAAGTAAATTATGCTTTGGCATATATTATATAGTAGGTAGTTCTTTTGATATATAATATAGTATATTCAGAAAAGGCCGCGTATATTTGATAGATGAAACTGTTTCATAATAATATCGTATATACACGGTAGTAGTATATGCGCAATTCATTATTATTTGGCAGTAGATTCGTTCTGCTTGAATGGCACCGGTGCACATAAGGGATATCTGCGGGAGGGCTTGTACATACTATCGAAGAATTTATATTGGCGCAGGTAGTGTCTATTCCTGGGCTTGCAAGGTCCTATAGCCCACCGTCTCTCTCTCTTCTCTCTCGCGGGTTGCCTGGCTCTCGATCTCAGATCGCTCTCTCGTCTATCAGTCGCCTCGTGTCGTCTCATCTGCTCTCTCAGCTACTGGGCGGGCGTTCTGCTCTCTCTCATCGGCGTCCATCATTCACCGACGTCTGTCTCCGTCGTCAGGCTCTCTCCTGCTCTCTTTGCTCTCCTGCTCTCCTTTCGTATCTCTGGTCTTCTCTCCTTTCTCCCTCTGACGGCTCCTCTCTGGTCTTTCTGGCGATCTCTCTCCTCGCTCTCACGCCTCATCCGCGCTTTCTTTGCTCTTAGTCTCGTCTATTCTGGCCATGCTTCTTCTCGGGCTCTCTGCCATCCGCTCTCTTATCTTCCCCTCGTCCCCTGCGCCGGCTCCGCTGGCGCTCTCGCCCGCTCGTGGCGCCAATCGCCGGCGGCGCAATTGGCGGGGCAGACATGCGAGGCGGACAAGCAATAAAAGAGAGCCGATGAGCTAGGAGATATTTATCAACTATTAGGTTAGACAGACTGTTGCGCCACGGCATATTGTAAGAAAAGCGAGCGATTCATTTAAATAGCGGAGATCCGTTTAGAGGGGCCGGGCGATGACAATTGGTGTGAGTAATCAGTAACAGTCAGTATGGCAGGCAAGGCAGTTAAGGCAGCAGGCTAGCAGCAGGGG